>NC_060171.1:2445650-2452324 GCF_021292245.1 Micropterus dolomieu
TTAACATGGGAAGTGTGTAACATACATGTAACGTGTATTTAACAATTATGTGATGTGTGTAACATTTACTGCTTGTAACATGTGCATTACAGGTGTGTAACTGTGTAACATATATTTAACATGTATGTAATGTGTGTAACGTGTGTAACATGGATGTAACTTGTACGGTTTGGAACATACATGTAACATGTATATGACATGTGACATGTGTGACATGGATCTAACATGTATTTAATGTGAGTAACGTGTGTAACTCATATGTAACGTGTAAAGTGTGTAACATGTATCTAACATGTGTGTAACATGTGTGTCACATGTATTTAACATGGGAAGTGTGTAACATACATGTAACGTGTATTTAACAATTATGTGATGTGTGTAACATTTACTGCTTGTAACATGTGCATTACAGGTGTGTAACTGTGTAACATATATTTAACATGTATGTAATGTGTGTAACGTGTGTAACATGGATGTAACTTGTACGGTTTGGAACATACATGTAACATGTATATGACATGTGACATGTGTGACATGGATCTAACATGTATTTAATGTGAGTAACGTGTGTAACTCATATGTAACGTGTAAAGTGTGTAACATGTATCTAACATGTGTGTAACATGTGTGTCACATGTATTTAACATGGGAAGTGTGTAACATACATGTAACGTGTATTTAACAATTATGTGATGTGTGTAACATTTACTGCTTGTAACATGTGCATTACAGGTGTGTAACTGTGTAACATATATTTAACATGTATGTAATGTGTGTAACGTGTGTAACATGGATGTAACTTGTACGGTTTGGAACATACATGTAACATGTATATGACATGTGACATGTGTGACATGGATCTAACATGTATTTAATGTGAGTAACGTGTGTAACTCAGATGTAACATGTAAAGTGTGTAACATGTATCTAACATGTGTGTAACATGTGTGTCACATGTATTTAACATGGGAAGTGTGTAACATACATGTAACGTGTATTTAACAATTATGTGACATGTGTAACATATACAGCTTGTAACATGTGCATTACAGGTGTGTTACTGTGTAATATGTATTTAACATGTATGTAATGTGAATAACATGTGTAAAACAGATGTAACATGTACAGTGTGTAACATGTATCTAAATTGTGTGCAACATGGATGTAACGTGTATTTAACATGTGTGTGACATGTGTCTAACATCTTGTAACATGTAGGTTACAGCTGTTTAACATGTGTAACACAGGTGTAACTTGTACAGTTTGGAACATGTATCTAACATGTGTGTCACGTTTGTCACATGAATATAACATGTGACATGTGTGACATGGATGTAACATTGATGTAACGTGTGTAACATAGATGTAACATAGATGTAACATGGATGTAACGTGTATTTAACATGTGTGTGACATGTGTGTAACATTTACAGCTTGTAACATGTAGGTTACAGATATTTAACGTGTGTAACACAGATGTAATTTGCACAGTTTGGAACATGTATCTAACATGTGTGTCACGTTTGTCACATGAATATAACATGTGACATGTGTGACATGGATGTAACATTGATGTAACGTGTGTAACATAGATGTAACATGGATGTAACATGGATGTAACGTGTATTTGACATGTGTGTAACATAGATGTAACATGGATGTAACGTGTATTTAACATGTGTGTGACATGTGTGTAACATTTACAGCTTGTAACATGTAGGTTACAGATATTTAACGTGTGTAACACAGATGTAATTTGCACAGTTTGGAACATGTATCTAACATGTGTGTCCCGTTTGTCACATGAATATAACATGTGACATGTGTGACATGGATGTAACATTGATGTAATGTGTGTAACATAGATGTAACATGGATGTGACATGTATGTAACATTTACAGCTTGTAACATGTGCGTTACAGGTGTGTAACTGTGTAATGTGTATTTAACACAGATGTAACATGTACAGTGTGGAACATGTGTCTAACGTGTGTACCATGGGTCACATGTATATAACATGTGACATGCGTGACATGGATGTAACGTGAACAGATGATGGTTTTGATACATGTGATGAATGAATCATACAGTCGTACTACAGACCACGCAGTCTTTTATACACAAACAGCTGTGTGTGTATTTATTGATGACTGAATGATACATATTAATTGACAAACCAAACATTAGCACTGAAGTCATCGCCCAAACTGTTGCAGTATATAAACTCACCCTGCCTTTCTCCACACACTGAGTCACCATCACGATGTTGTGGACGTTCTGCTCCCAAACCATCTTCCAGAAATCATCTTTAGTTCCTGGCAGAGGACCCTGTGTGGCGATGTACTCCCGACGGAAGTTATTCCCCTGAAAACACACAGGAGGAACTTTAAAACTTTACAGAACATATGAAGAGATGTTTCATTGACCAAACACAACACCTCGTTATCAACCCGATGGATCCTGGTGAGTCACGTTTGTGTATTAAGTGTATTTCGACAGCTGGGACTCGCCTGCTTTTGGAGATGTTCAAAGAAAGTTCTGGTCATGTATAATAAAAACGCATATTATTAACGTTGATCCTTGAAAAAAGGTCCAACTGAAACACAACGGTTCAGAGAAATTTAAAAAGGCTCTGTGCCAAAATAAAGGGACATGACAAAAGTTCCCATTTAAAACATTTCAGACGTGGATTTGCCTCCTCACAACAGTAACTGGGTGTAAATGTGAGTTTAATGTGTGTGCTTTGTAAGATCTGTAAAGGAAGAATGTCCTTACCCACATTTTAAAATTCTAATTAGTCTTTTGTCTCCTTTATCTCAGACCTACTGTCTGATCAGCTATGTGATTATGCTGTGATGCAAATAAAATGAACCAGTTTGATATTTTCATGAACAATCATCCATCCATTGTCAACCACTTATCCTGTATACAGGGTTGCGTTAATGAACAATCAATTTTAACTAATAAGGAAAAGTGGTTTGAGGAAAAGCAATGTGACATAAACAGAAAGTATGACTATTTAAATTAACACACTGTGTGTATATAAAATATATTGAAAGGGAACGTTAGCACAGTCTCCTCTGTTTCTTTTCAATGACGTGGTTTAACTTATTGTCATATAAATCTGTGTCACATGTTCAGTCACGACACAGTGATGATGATGATGATGATGATGATCTTACAGGGATGTAGCTGGCGTTGATGTAGTCGGAGCACGGATCATCATCCACGTAGGACAGCTTCACCCTCGTTGAGTCGTCTGAACACAGAAACCACAGAGTCAGAGAGGAACACACCGATGTGAAGAGTCCACGTTCTTCTCTGCATGTGGACCTGCGTGTCACTCACAGGGCAGGATGTTGTTGTACCGGTTCTTGCCGCGGTTCTCCGGCAGCAGAGCCGAGTCCAGCGGCTGATTACGACCGACGTCCTTCAGGTCCTGACAGGAGGAAAACAGCAGCAGAGGTTTAAATGAAACTCACTGAGACATTAGATTCAGGAGTGAGATGAAGCCGGAGGTTCCTATATAAACATATACAAGTGTTATAAGTGTTATTTATTAATTTATATACATACATATATATATATATTATCTAGCAAATAATATATTAAGATAAAATTGGTTATTCATCATGCTGAAAAAAAAAGCCAACCTGTAATCACTTATAATCAGGTTCAGGGAGAAATTACTTATAATACATAATTAGGTTACAGAAAAAAGGAAACTGTAATCCGTTAAAGTTACAAATAGAATAGAATCAGATTCAGTAATCAGATTACTGACAAATTTATTTTATATGGGGATTATTAACAGAATTACAATCTAAAAATGCATTTTCAACATAACAAAACAAAAACTTCTTCACTGGGGGGAAATTTAGAAATAATTTTGTTTCTAAATCAGAAAATGGGAACATCTTAACTGTGCAGGACAGCCTTTGCTTCCCAGCTGTAAAATTCACTTTACAGTCACTATCCAAGGAGTCAACATCTAATTTAAAGAAACACAGGTAAGACCGACATGGCTACACAGAAATCCAGTTGGCTAATGTTAAAGTTCCCCAACCTAAAAGCTATCTTGCTGAAATTTCTTGTCTCTTGTCTTTATTTGCATATTTGGCATTGAGGTAATCCAAAAGCAACGGAAAGTAATCAGGTTACATTCATTTTGTGATACTCAGATTAGGTTTCTAAATACAAGTAAGTACATTACATTTACATTCATTCATTTAGCTGACGCTTTTATCCAAAGCGACTTACAATTGCTATTTATGTCAGAGGTCGCACGCATCTGGAGCAACGAGGGGTTAAGTATCTTAATCAGGGACACATTGGTGGATTTGTCACATTGGGGGATTATACCTGGGTCTCTCACAACAAAGGCATGCATCTTATCCACTGTTCCGTCACCACCCACAATAATTAATTAGTAATTGTATCAGAGTAAATATTTAAAGTAACCCTCCCAACCCTGCTTATAAGCTCTTTTGTAGAGACCTGATACTTTTTGATAAATATTAATATGCATACAAAATACAACTTTAAAAACATTTCCAGTGTCAACTGGGGACAAACCTCTTCCAGCCTGAAGGAGTTAGAGGTTCTGACCCACTGGTGTCAGGACAACAACAACAACTTACTCCTGAACATAAGCAAGAGTAAAGAGCTGATTTTGTGGGAGGAAGCAGGATCAACGCCCCCCTTAATATCAATGGGTCCTCGTGGAAACGGGGGACAGGTTCAAGTACCTAGACGTCTGCCTGGGCGCTGCACACAGTGATTTGAAAGGCAAGGCAGAAACTGTGGCACCTCAGACGTTTCAGGAAATTCTGGGTCTCCCTCAGATTCTGAGGAATTTCTACTCCTGCATCGTCCAGAGCTGGTTCGGAAATAGCACCAAACAGGACCGAAGGCCCTGCAAAGACTGGTTCGCTTGGCTGAACGTATCAGAGGCGGTGGTCTATTTACGCTGCAAGAGCAAGGCTAGCAGAATCATTAGGATCCCAACCACATGGGTAACGGCCTTTTCTCCCTGCAGCAGTTTGGAAACAAGGTACCGGATCAACCAGGCCAGCACTAACACAGGCTCAGGAACAGCTTCAACCCTCAGGCCACTAGGATCATAAACGAGGTCACTGCCCCCGAGTCGTCCGCATATATTTATTAATATTCCTATTCTATTTCTATTTCTCTGTTTAATGCACAAACTGAAGGAACTGCCAGGAGTTGATGTGAGTTTTATTGAACAGCAGATGGGACCTGCTAACTGACCTCGTACTCGTCTGACAGCAGGTAGTTGGAGTCGGCCTGCAGTTTGTTGTAGTGACACTCAAAGTTCAGGACCTTGATGGGACTGAAGGACACAAAGAACACGTTTTAACAAGAACGAAAATGTCCAAAGACCACAGACGAACTGCTGAAACAAAAGTTGGATTTCTCACCTGGAGATTCGACGGTTGCTGAGAAATAAAAGGAGGAACAGAAGTCGGTGTTGATGAATAATCAGAGAGAAACAAACACACCTCAGACCAACTGATCTAATTACAGTCTCACAGTGTGTAAAGCTCAAACACAAAGAACCACAAACGGTTTCTGCCTGCAGGGAGAAGGAGTGGCCTTCCTCTGAACTATGACAGCTGCCACTAATTTCATTAACGCTGTGTCAACAAAATCCAGTGATCAATAATCACCTGCTGATAGATCACTGTTTCTGTTGTTTACTTTTACTTTTATTTGTTGCAAAATGACATCTTGTTTCTTACCCTCTGCCCCCCACATGAACTCCTGGTGCTGGTCTCTCTCTCCTCACACTCATCCTAACAGTCGCTCTCTCCTCGACCCTGAAACACAGCAGAGTTTTTACCTGTTACTTATCAAGGCGAGGAAGGTGGAGCCGCCAGCTCACGTCAGGATCTTTAGAGATGTCGTGTTAGTGACAGTTCATAAACCTCCGTCATTTAGTACTCACACTTTGCGAGCCTTTTGCCTGCAGACGAGCAGAGCGGTGACTCCCACCATTATGATGATGAGGAACATGCCGGCACTGACGCCTTCGATCACGCCGCTCAGAGGCTCTGCAGGAGGACAAACATCCCTCATCATCAGAGGGCCTTTAACTTCTCTTTAAACTGTTTCACCTCTTTCACAGCACCAGGTTTCAAACTGCGTCACAGCCTCTGCTTCTGCCTCTTTCTCTCTCTCCCTGTTTATGCCTCTGATTACCTGTCGCCATCATCACTCTGCTCTGCTTCAAATACATTACATTTATTCCTTTAGCTGACGCTTTTATCCAAAGCGACTTACAATTGCTCTACATGTCAGAGGTCGCACGCCTCTGGAGCAACGAGGGGTTAAGTGTCTTGTTCAGGGACACATTGGTGGATGTGTCACAGTTGGGGATTGAACCCGGGTCTCTCACAACAAAGGCATGTGAAATA
Organism: Micropterus dolomieu; assembly: GCF_021292245.1. Lineage (NCBI taxonomy): Eukaryota > Metazoa > Chordata > Actinopteri > Centrarchiformes > Centrarchidae > Micropterus > Micropterus dolomieu. The sequence continues at coordinate 2,452,089 of NC_060171.1, forward strand.
ACTGGTTCCTGCCTCAACACACTGCCAAATAGTAGAGTGAGCTCAATATCTCCAGCCTTCAGAATGGACGCATGATGCCCAAGGACTGGGGCCTGGACCTGACATCTGACGCCCAAGGACTGGGGCCTGGACCTGACATCTGACGCCCAAGGACTGGGGCCTGGACCTGACATCTGACGCCCAAGGACTGGGGCCTGGACCTGACATCTGACGCCCAACGACTGGGGCCTGGACCT
>NC_060171.1:2452344-2453383 GCF_021292245.1 Micropterus dolomieu
CCTGGACCAGACATCTGACGCCCAAGGACTAGAGCCTTGACCAGACATCTGACGCCCAAAGACTAGGGCCTGGACCTGACGTCTGACGCCCAAGGACTGGGGCCTGGACCTGACATCTGACACCCAAGGACTGGGGCCTGGACCTGACATCTGACACCCAAGGACTAGAGCCTGGACCTGACATCTGACACCCAAGGACTGGGGCCTGGACCTGACATCTGACGCCCAAGGACTGGGGCCTGGACCTGACATCTGACGCCCAAGGACTGGGGCCTGGACCTGACATCTGACGCCCAACGACTGGGGCCTGGACCTGACATCTGACACCCAAAGACTGGGGCCTGGACCTGACGTCTGACGCCCAAGGACTAGAGCCTGGACCTGACATCTGACCCCCAAGGACTGGGGCCTGGACCTGACGTCTGACCCCCAAGGACTAGAGCCTGGACCAGACATCTGACGCCCAAGGACTAGAGCCTTGACCAGACATCTGACGCCCAAAGACTAGGGCCTGGACCTGACGTCTGACGCCCAAGGACTGGGGCCTGGACCTGACATCTGACACCCAAGGACTGGGGCCTGGACCTGACATCTGACACCCAAGGACTAGAGCCTGGACCTGACATCTGACACCCAAGGACTGGGGCCTGGACCTGACGTCTGACGCCCAAGGACTGGGGCCTGGACCTGACATCTGACGCCCAAGGACTGGGGCCTGGACCTGACATCTGACGCCCAACGACTGGGGCCTGGACCTGACATCTGACACCCAAAGACTGGGGCCTGGACCTGACGTCTGACGCCCAAGGACTAGAGCCTGGACCTGACATCTGACCCCCAAGGACTGGGGCCTGGACCTGACGTCTGACCCCCAAGGACTAGAGCCTGGACCAGACATCTGACGCCCAAGGACTAGAGCCTTGACCAGACATCTGACGCCCAAAGACTAGGGCCTGGACCTGACGTCTGACGCCCAAGGACTGGGGCCTGGACCTGACATCTGACACCCAAGGACTGGGGCCTGGACCTGACATCTGAC
>NC_060171.1:2453483-2457833 GCF_021292245.1 Micropterus dolomieu
CCTGGACCAGACATCTGACGCCCAAGGACTAGAGCCTTGACCAGACATCTGACGCCCAAAGACTAGGGCCTGGACCTGACGTCTGACGCCCAAGGACTGGGGCCTGGACCTGACATCTGACACCCAAGGACTGGGGCCTGGACCTGACATCTGACACCCAAGGACTAGAGCCTGGACCTGACATCTGACACCCAAGGACTGGGGCCTGGACCTGACGTCTGACGCCCAAGGACTGGGGCCTGGACCTGACATCTGACGCCCAAGGACTGGGGCCTGGACCTGACATCTGACGCCCAACGACTGGGGCCTGGACCTGACATCTGACACCCAAAGACTGGGGCCTGGACCTGACGTCTGACGCCCAAGGACTAGAGCCTGGACCTGACATCTGACCCCCAAGGACTGGGGCCTGGACCTGACGTCTGACCCCCAAGGACTAGAGCCTGGACCAGACATCTGACGCCCAAGGACTAGAGCCTTGACCAGACATCTGACGCCCAAAGACTAGGGCCTGGACCTGACGTCTGACGCCCAAGGACTGGGGCCTGGACCTGACATCTGACACCCAAGGACTGGGGCCTGGACCTGACATCTGACACCCAAGGACTAGAGCCTGGACCTGACATCTGACACCCAAGGACTGGGGCCTGGACCTGACGTCTGACGCCCAAGGACTAGAGCCTGGACCTGACATTTGACACCCAAGGACTGGGGCCTGGACCTGACGTCTGACGCCCAAGGACTAGAGCCTGGACCTGACATCTGACACCCAAGGACTGGGGCCTGGACCTGACGTCTGACCCCCAAGGACTGGGGCCTGGACCTGACATCTGACACCCAAGACCTAGAGCCTGGACCTGACATCTGACACCCAACGTCTGACACCCAAAGACTAGGGCCTGGAACGGACGTCTGACGCCCAAGGACTAGAGCCTGGACCTGACACCCAAAGACTGGGGCCTGGACCTGACGTCTGACGCCCAAGGACTGGGGCCTGGACCTGACGTCTGACGCCCAAGGACTGGGGCCTGGACCTGACATCTGACACCCAACGTCTGACACCCAAAGACTAGGGCCTGGACTTGACGTCTGACGCCCAAGGACTAGAGCCTGGACCTGACGTCTGACGCCCAAGGACTAGAGCCTGGACCTGACACCCAAAGACTGGGGCCTGGACTTGACGTCTGACGCCCAAGGACTAGAGCCTGGACCTGACACCCAAAGACTGGGGCCTGGACCTGACGTCTGACGCCCAAGGACTGGGGCCTGGACCTGACGTCTGACGCCCAAGGACTGGGGCCTGGACCTGACATCTGACACCCAACGTCTGACACCCAAAGACTAGGGCCTGGACTTGACGTCTGACGCCCAAGGACTAGAGCCTGGACCTGACGTCTGACGCCCAAGGACTAGAGCCTGGACCTGACACCCAAAGACTGGGGCCTGGACTTGACGTCTGACGCCCAAGGACTAGAGCCTGGACCTGACACCCAAAGACTGGGGCCTGGACCTGACGTCTGACGCCCAAGGACTGGGGCCTGGACCTGACGTCTGACGCCCAAGGACTGGGGCCTGGACCTGACATCTGACACCCAACGTCTGACACCCAAAGACTAGGGCCTGGACTTGACGTCTGACGCCCAAGGACTAGAGCCTGGACCTGACGTCTGACGCCCAAGGACTAGAGCCTGGACCTGACACCCAAAGACTGGGGCCTGGACTTGACGTCTGACGCCCAAGGACTAGAGCCTGGACCTGACACCCAAAGACTGGGGCCTGGACCTGACGTCTGACGCCCAAGGACTGGGGCCTGGACCTGACGTCTGACGCCCAAGGACTGGGGCCTGGATCTGACATCTGATGCCCAAGGACTGGAGCCTGGACCTGACATCTGACGTCCAAAGACTGGGGCCTGGACCTGACATCTGGGGCCTGATGCCTGGGCCTGGTTCTGACGCCCCACTCTGTGAAAATCCTGTTGCACTGGACCCTGATCCACGGATCTCTGGACTCTCAATCCAGATCGGACTTCACCCTCTGGATTTCTAGACTGCTGAATTACACCATCTGCTTCCCTGCCTGGCTCCCGTCTCTTCTCTGGCTCCGCCTCAAACCCAGAACTCCCCAGAACCACAGACTCTGCTCCACACTCTATCAAATATTGCATTAATAAATCCTTCTTTTCTCATCTCAACTGTTGTGTCTTTATTTCCTTTCCTTCATTTCTTTCCCCAACAAGGACTTCTAATGTTCTGACTGTAGATGAAAGCTTGATGATATTTTCAGCTCACCAGCCTCGGTGAGCACAGGTAGCGACAGGTACGTGTCGGTGAAGAGAGGAGACCTGGCGCTGTTGTCGCTGTTCTCTTCATCTAACAGCTGAGTGAAAGCTCGAACACTGAGCCTGCAGACACAAACACAGGGCGGCACACGACGCTAAACTTCAATATCCCTGCATTAATATTTGATACAATTAATATTTCAGTCCTGCTCTCCAGCTTTAAGTTACACATTCTGCTCCTCTTTCCATCTTTCTGAGAAAACAAATAAACCGAATCTCTTTAACTTAATATCAAACCGTCAAAGTTGTTGCCGGTTCAGCTGTACTCATAAACCAAACAACACATTTTTTAAACTCTTCGTGTGTAAAAATCTGACTTTGTAAAGTAACTGAAGCTGTCAGATAAATGTAGTGAAGTAAAAAGTACAATATCAGGAGAAAATATTCAAGTACAAATACCTCAAATCTGTACAGTACAATAATTGAATAAATGTAATTAATTAAATTGTCATGTCTTCAGTACCTGTAGGCAGTTTTGGGTTTCAGTGGTCCGTCACAGAACTGGTTCAGGTCTCTGTTGGTCTCTGGATCCAGGTCTGAGTCTCTGCGGTCACAGGAGCCCCCCAGCGAGTCCATCCCCGTCCCCACGCTCAGCTCAAAGCTGTGGGAGCTGCTGTCGGGGCCCTCGGCGCAGTGACTGGGGAAGTAACTGGTCTGGTAGGATTTAACGGAGCTGTTGGATTTATAGTCCAGGTAGGAGGGCAGAGGGTGCTGCTGCTCCGGCTGCACGTCAGCAGACTCTTTAAATACCAGAAGCAAAGGACAGAAACAAGCCGGAGAATAAATCCATTAATCTAAAGGTTTTCATCTTCATCGGAATCATTTCTAACTTCTTTGTTCGAGCTGAATTCAGGTTTAAAGAATGAATCGCGTTGAGCTGATCGTCCATTATTGGTTACATTCTTAAAGGTAACTGGTTTCGTGACATTGAACCAATGAGAAGATCTTTTGCTCTATGACATCATTACCTTCAGACTCCGTCACCACCACAGTGAAGAATTTAACGGCTCCGTTGACGTCACTGAACCAACTGCAGTTAAACTTGAAGAAGATGGAGGACTTGGTGACCACAGCAGACCGGTCACTGACCCGGATACTGATGGGGGGCACCGGAGGACCTGGTGGAGGCAGGATGTCAAGTCAAGTCCATTTATTTTTACAGCACATTTAAAAGCAACCACTGTTGAACAAAGTGCTGTACAAAGTTATGCAAATTTAAACAAGAAGAAAAGGATAAAAAAGGGATAAAAAGGGAGCACACAGCGATAGTAAACATGTGACAGCGATGAAGCTGCAGCAATAAATAGAAAAAAGCAACCAGGAAAGTTAATGATGAAAGTCGCTTGACTGATACCAAAGAATAACATCTCAGGTTGGGGATGATCTAATGAAAATGGGAACTTTATTCCACAACCTCGGGGCCACAACCGAAAAAGTACGATCACCCTTTGTTATCAGGCGAGTCTGTGGAACAGCTGGACGAGTGATACAGCGCGAGGAGGTCGGGAGCCAATACGTGCACGGCCTTAAAAACAATTAAAGGATGTGCAGGTTAACACAGCGTCAACGTGCAAACTACGGGGGAGCTCGGCTCCTCTTAACAAGACGGTAGCTCCACTGATGGATCGTGGGTAAATAGATTTCTATAGGCTGTGTGTTTTCTTCAACAAATTACTTTCATGGTTAGAGAGGCTGCTGCATGGTGGGTTCTGCACATCACTAGAACCCACCTATGCATCTTACTATCAGAATAATGCGCCTGTTAAACAGCCGTGAAAGGAATTCAAAGTAACGCTGAAGTAGTGTAAAGCATTACAATTCAGAGACAGTAATATTGTGATATAATTAATGAGGTGGTATTCTGCTAATTTTCAGGTTCATAATCTTATTTAGGGGTTGTACCAGAACACATATGGAGTGATACATCTTGTCTCTAAATGATCTTTGTTGGGAGTTGCACATGCTCAGTTCCTAGTTAAGGACTACTAGCCAATCAGAAGCAGAGAAGG
>NC_060171.1:2457853-2458636 GCF_021292245.1 Micropterus dolomieu
CGAGTGATACAGCGCGAGGAGGTCGGGAGCCAATACGTGCACGGCCTTAAAAACAATTAAAGGATGTGCAGGTTAACACAGCGTCAACGTGCAAACTATGGGGGAGCTCGGCTCCTCTTAACAAGACGGTAGCTCCACTGATGGATCGTGGGTAAATAGATTTCTATAGGCTGTGTGTTTTCTTCAACAAATTACTTTCATGATTAGAGAGGCTGCTGTCAGCTCATCCTGATTCTGTCGGAGTGTCGGGAGATTCAAATAATCAATGACGTTATGCTGCTGTACTGCGTGCGTAAATGCACATTTTAATGGGGAGACGATTCATCCTATTTACCCCCCCCGCTATTAATCAGAAATACCGATCAGCGGATATAACTGCATATCACTAGAACCCACCTATGCATCTTACTATCAGAATAATGCGCCTGTTAAACAGCCGTGAAAGGAATTCAAAGTAACGCTGAAGTAGTGTAAAGCATTACAATTCAGAGACAGTAATATTGTGATATAATTAATGAGGTGGTATTCTGCTAATTTTCAGGTTCATAATCTTATTTAGGGGTTGTACCAGAACACATATGGAGTGATACATCTTGTCTCTAAATGATCTTTGTTGGGAGTTGCACATGCTCAGTTCCTAGTTAAGGACTACTAGCCAATCAGAAGCAGAGAAGGGCGGGTCGGCGAGAAGCCGGTAAACGGCTCGGGTTCAGCCGTACGTGTTGCCGACCGGCTCGGCAACACGGACTGGAGCGAGAGTTTCAGAGCGGTGAGTTATTAATC
>NC_060171.1:2458656-2464457 GCF_021292245.1 Micropterus dolomieu
CTCTCTCTCTCTCTCTTTCTCTCTCTCTCTCTCTCTCTCTCTTTCACTCTCTTTCTCTCTCTCTTTCTCTCTCTCTCTCTCTCTCACCCCAACCGGTCGAGGCAGATGGCCGCCCACCCTGAGCCATGGTTCTGCTCGAGGTTTCTGCCTCTTAAAAGGAAGTTTTTCCTTGCCTCTGTCGCCTAGTGCTTGCTCTTGGTGGGAACTGTTGGGCTTCTGTAAATATCATCACAGAGTATGGTCTAGACCTGCTCTTTTATGAAAAGCGCTGTGAGATAACTGTTGTTGTGATTTGGCGCTATATAAATAAAATTGAATTGAATTGAATTGAAAATTGAATAGAAGGGCGGGTCAGTGAGAAGTCCGTAAACAGCTCGGGTTCAGCTCTCGCTCCAGTCCGTGTTGCCGAGCTGGTCGGCAACACGGACTGGAGCGAGAGTTTCAGAGCGGTGAGTTATTAATCTGTATCCATAAAGTTTGAACTGAGCTCTGTCTCTACATCACAGGAACAACTTTATGTCCACTGACTGCCTGGAGGGTAGCTAGTGTTTGGAAGGGAGAGGAGAGCTGTGTGCTGCAGCTCGCTGTTTCTGAGTAGCCGCTTGGCGAGCGTTATATGAGACGCGTTTAGCTTTCATCCCTGTGACGTCACAGGGATGAAAGGGAAGCGGCTGGACTACAAACGAGCTGTTTTCAGTTCAGAGCAGAGTTTTCTGTGGGAGATGGGAACTCACTTTGGGCTTTTTCACTTTGCAAACCTGTTACATGCACAAAAAAGGAATAGAACTCAGTAAAGGAGAGGGGAAAAAGACAAAAAGCAGAATACTACCTCTTTAATTACTCTCAAATGACAGTAACTAGTAATCTATTATGTATTACATTATGGAAGTAACTTGCCCAACAGTTTTTACGAGCCCTCCTCTAAACCTGACAGATCATACACGCTCCCGTTTTCTGTCCTTTACGGCTTCCTGTATGAGAACATGTTAAGCTTACGGTCGATCATGGTGACCACGCTGTCCTGAGCCTCCTCGCTGGTCGTCTGATCCGAGATCGCCTTCACAGAGACCGTGTAGCGTTTGTGGGGCTCCAGCTGGTTGATGAGGTAGGTGGTGGAATCTCGGCCGGTGCGTCGGGAGTAGACCAGGATCTGGGAGTCCTGGTTGAGACACTCGATGGTGTAGGAGTCGTAGTCGGCCTCTGGGGGCCCCCAGGAGCAGGAAATGGAGGTGGAGCTCTGAGGGCGACAGTGGAGGTTGTGGACTCGCTCCGGCTCTGCAGCAAGACACAACAGCACCTCTTAGTACTCCCAATGCAGTAAAAATATACAAAAACATATATTTTAAACCAGGATGTATTTTAGCACATAAGAAACAATTCAACACAACAACATTAAAGTATTTTAAACACTGAAAATGTGCAGGACAGGCTTAAAACATTTCAATTAAATATAGACGTGTGGTCAATGTGAATAAGGAGATGCGATTAATATACATGTAAACATGTGAGTAAACTTGTTTGAAAGGTAAAACCGGTGTTTATAGACTGATGTGACTTCCTGTCGTTGGCTAACAACAACCTGAGTATTTGTAATAAGGTAAAAATATCTTGGTCATGTTCTCACAGATCAAACGACAGACGATGACGATATCTATATGCAATGCTGCGAGATGGATGCACAAGCTAATTCTTTTACGCATGTTTAGGGCGTGGATGAAGGGTGTAAAGACATCGCTGTTTAAAGCATGTTGTACACAGCTCTGTACTGTGCACTTGTGGTCAAATTACAGAAAACTAGAGAATATTACTCAGGAGACCACGATGCTGTTGTGCAAGCGAGGTGTTTGTGGCTGCCGGAGTAAAGACCTTCACTGTGTCAAAATGTTTACTTTATTTAGTCCTGAATAAACCCCCAACAGGTAAATCCAGATATGGTCAAGGCAAAAGATCCACAGTAGTTAAATGGAGGCTCAAGGGATTCCTTAAAGTTTCATGTTAAAGACCAAAGGTTTTATGTTTTCAGTATTATGCTGGTATCTTCTCATCCACTAAGGCTTTTCTGCGCTTCCTGTGAGAAGAGGATTCAAGCATTTGAGATGACGATGTGTGTGTGGGACAAGGTTGACCATCTGGAGTGCTTCAAGTGCTTCTGCCTGCCAGAAGCACTTCTGCTCATCAACTCAGACATTGTGTGTGGACCAAACTCAACAATAACAACATGATTTAGCAACACTCTTCCTTTTCCTCACAGGCTTTAAAAGGAATGAACAAGAAAAAAGAAACCTCATGTATAAATTCATGTGCAAGCTTAATGATTCAGAAAACCAAAACATTGCGGGCTTGACAAACATTTGGCTAAGAACTACACGTTACCCATCCCGTTTGTGGAAACACTGGTAGGTCACTAATTGTCTTTTATGTTTTTGTATTAGTATGAACGTGTGCATGTGGGTATGTAGGCTTTATATGTATTTTTCAGATCTGGACCTTGAGTCTGTAATACAGTTTTAATGATGATGATTTAGTATTTTCAGATAGCTGTGTTGATGAACGACCATTTGAGGGTCAAATATTTCCTATTTTAAATTGAAGGGATTTAAAGTGCTGCCACCTACTGGTCCGGATGCTGTTGTGAATGGGTGTGCTGTAGGTCGGTGTGGCCCCGGCCTCCGTGGCCCCGCTGACGCTGCGGAGGCTGAAGGTGTACAGGCGTCCGGGGAACATCCCTCTCAGGATGCGGCTGCCGGAGGTTCTGCTGTGGTACGGGTTGATGACGGAGAGCCGGTCCAGAGGAGTCCACTGGAGTTCAAAGTCGTCATAGTCGGAGTCGACGGGGCCGCTCCAGGTGAGCTCCAGGGAGGTGTTGGTGACCCCCCTGAACAGGAAGGAGGTTGGAGGTCTGGGAGCTGAGGGGGACAGAAAAAATCTTACTCAGATTATTGACTGCTATAAAACTAAACGCTGTTTCTGTTTAAGTGCTTGTGGATGACAAATTCTGTGGTGAAGTATGAAGAATATAAAGAAAATAAATAAATAATAATGTTTAAGTATAAATAACATTTAAACTACCAGTCAGACGTTTTAGGACAGCCTCCATGTTTGTAGTTCTTCTGTAAATCTATGTAGTTCAAGTCCAGTGAAAAACTTTAAATTTCACCAAAGTCAGCAGCAAACTGCCAAAGTTAAAAACAATGTTTACGTCACCAAAACAGACATTTTCAGATCTAAATAGAAGAGAATAACTTGAAGTTGTTAACTCCTTCTTTATCTTCTTTAGATATTCTGCAGAAGAGGAAGGACATGAAAACACCTCGGAGCAGCCTGTTAATCCACCCTCAGAAGCTTTATTTTTACTATATTATATATATATATATATCTTACTGTATATATAATATTAATGAAGGCAGACAGAGCAGCTGGTCATCAGTTGATCCTACAGTGAAATAATGAACAAAACTCCTTCATTTAAATGTTCATGTTAGATCTGAAAATGTCTGGTTTGGTGACCTAAACGTTGTTTTTAACTTTTATTTATTATATTTTTATTCTGCATTAATGCTTTCATTGGAATAACACAGTGTGTTTCTGAGTGAGCTGGTTAAAAAACATGGAATAAAAGTGTAAAAACGACATAAATAAAGAGGTTTGAGTGATTTCAGAGAAGTTAATCTGGGCAAATAAAGTGACAGAAATATTATAGAATTATTACAAGCTCGGTTCCAACTAAATAAGAACTCCCTGGATTTACAGGAGAAACGTAATAACAGATTCAATTCTGTGTAAATGCAGCTGCTGTTCAGATAACCTGCAGCCTGAGTCATGTTCTTACATATAGACGATTGTTTTTTCAGTTTTGGACAAATTAAAGCAAAGAAATAATATTTTCTGCTTGTGAAGTTGTTCTGGCCAATTATGTTCAGCGGACATTTTATCAGACAGAAACCATCAAAAATAAAATCATGTTCAGGTGACTGTCTGGATAACCTGCAGACCTGGTATTAATCCCCTGACTGGAGCTGTGATCCTGTACGCATGAGCCGACTGAAGCCAACTAAGAATCTGAGCACCACCGAGTTTGTATTCGATGTATCACAGGACGTCATGTAGTACTTACAGGAAATACGTCATCAGCGTGTTGGAACACACCCCAAATCAAACCAAACCAGAGCAGACTGTAATATCGGGTTCAGGACTCTTAAAAACTATTTTTTATAGTCTCACCGGTCCTGCCCACGGCGGTGGCTTTGTTGCTCAGCTCCCCGCTGAGGCTCAGCACCTCGGCCCCGTACAGTCGACCAGGTACCAGGTCTGAGAAGACGAACTCGGTGACCTCTGACCCCAGCTGCTGCCTGGCCCGCTGAGAGCCGTCGGGGTTGTAGAGAGTCAGCAGGTATCCGCTCACATCGCCACTGCCCCGATCCCAGGTCACCCGCAGAGCATCAGACTCGTTTCCACTCTGAGCCTTCAGAGACGCCACAGCTGCTGGGACTGAAGACGAGGAGACAGAGGACGAAGGCTTTTAACAGAGCTTCATTACAGATACAACCTGTAAGTCAACGTTACTGCGAGCGGGGTTTAATAATAACTAATAATATTTTTTTTAATGGATTAACTATTTGTATATATATACATACATACATAAAACACATGTTCTGTAAGTAGTAGGATGTAAGTGATGATTCATATTTTAGAATTTTATTTGGATATAAAAAGTTTGATGAATGACCCAGACTTACAGGTGCAGCTCAAAACATTTTTCATTTTAAAATTGTTTCAGCTGCACCTGTATATAATATATATAATTTATAACATCTTGTAATTTTTAAAAAACAAACTGGTAGAATATTTATTATTATTTAAACAAAAATGCATAAAACAGAAAGATAAAACAATAATAACAACAACATGAGATGATGATAAGAAGTACTTTAACAGTTATAAAATACTGTATAATTTTAATAAAAACATATGTTGCACAGATGAATATCAGGTTTAAAAATTACACTTCCATAAAGATGTGGCGCTCACAGGAGAGCAGCAGAGAGGTGGAGAAATCCTGACTCTTAGTCTAAAAACACCAGATCCTATATTTCCCATGACATCATCAGACCCTCAACAGGTTTTAATACAGACTGAGGAATCCAGCAGCTGATTTATAAACATCTGTTTAAACTGGACCAGAGTTCAGTTCACAGCTTGTTGATGACTGACTGAACAGTTTCTACAGGTTTTCTTGGTAAAGGCACTTTTAATGGGTGCTCGTTTACTTGTGCTTTATCTATAAAGTTTTAGTCTCCAAGCCCAAGCTGAGATGACCCTGATGACATCACTATGACATCATGACATCATCATCAGCCTTGATATTCAGAAGTTCCTCCAGAGACACAGAAGACGTTAAGAAGCTTAAACGGGTAGAGTCGACTCCTCGTGACCACAAAACTGACTCTACAACCATAAAGAGTGGAGTTTCCCTTTGACAGACCTTTTAAGGATATGTCACCCCCGCTTACCTGTCCTTCCCCAGATGGATGACTGGTTGCTCTGCTCCCCGCTGTGGGTCACCACCACCATCCGGTACGGAGCTCCAGGTCTGAGGCCCTGGAAGGAGAACTGCTGACTGCTGGACTGGCTGCGTTGACTCTCCTGCAGCGAGTCGTCACTTTTATACAAGAAGATCTCATACAGCTCAAAGTCTCCCTCTGGTGGAGACCAGTGGAAGGACAGACTGGTGGTGGTGTTGGCTTTAATGGACAGATCAGTGACGGCTGCAGGACCTGGGGGGGGGGGGGGGGGGTAAAGAT
>NC_060171.1:2464477-2465572 GCF_021292245.1 Micropterus dolomieu
GGGGGGGGGGGGGGGGGGGGGGGGGGGGGGGGGGGGTTAAACGTCACTTTGTTCTTCATGTATTCAGTTAAAGTTTACACTCAGTTTGAAGGAGCTGCTGTGCTTTATGCTGTTATCTAGTGAAAGAGACCTGACCACACAAAATGATAAACAGGAAAATAACAAAATCATGGACCACAAATTCTTTTCTAAATAAATTTCAACATTTTTCTCTTAAAATTCTGACTTCTCAGACAATATCAGATAGTTTTTGGGTTAAAATTATGATTTTCTACAAAATCCCTGAAGGGCACAGTGAGAAAAAAAATCTGGTGGTCCATTTAGTAAATCTAGATTCTAAATTCTCTCCTGTGTTTACGACCTAAGAACAGTTTTCTTACACCAACAAAATCATCCTAACAAAAGTTTTTTTTCACCTGTTAAAGAGGTGGTATTTATTTTATTTATTTTTATTTTATTTTATATTTTATGCTTTTTGGCTTTTTCCCTCTCCTTTATTTTCTAGAGTTCTTGAGTTCCATAACTTTTTTGGTAAAGTCCAGCCCAAAGTGAGTTCCCATCTCCCACAGAAAACTCTGCTCTGAACTGAAAACAGCTCGTTTGTAGTCCAGCCGCTTCCCTTTCATCCCTGTGACGTCACAGGGATGAAAGCTAAACACGCCTCACATAACGCTGGCGGAGCGGCTACTCAGAAACAGCGAGCTGCAGCACACAGCTCTCCTCTCCCTTCCAAACACTAGCGACCCTCCAGGCAGTCAGTGGACATAAAGTTGTTCCTGTGATGTAGAGACAGAGCTCAGTTAAAACTTTATGGATACAGATTAATAACTCGCCGCTCTGAAACTCTCGCTCCAGTCCGTGTTGCCGACCGGCTCGGCAACACGTACGGCTGAACCCGAGCCGTTTACCAGCTTCTCGCCGACCCGCCCTTCTCTGCTTCTGATTGGCTAGTAGTCCTTAACTAGGAACTGAGCATGTGCAGCTCCCAACAAAGATCATTTAGAGACAAGATGTATCACTCCATAGCTAAAACGAAGCCTTCAACACAGGCTGAAAAGAGGAGCTGCAGCAATGTGCAGTATGACAAAAAATATG
>NC_060171.1:2465672-2470114 GCF_021292245.1 Micropterus dolomieu
AAAGTGAGTTCCCATCTCCCACAGAAAACTCTGCTCTGAACTGAAAACAGCTCGTTTGTAGTCCAGCCGCTTCCCTTTCATCCCTGTGACGTCACAGGGATGAAAGCTAAACACGCCTCACATAACGCTGGCGGAGCGGCTACTCAGAAACAGCGAGCTGCAGCACACAGCTCTCCTCTCCCTTCCAAACACTAGCGACCCTCCAGGCAGTCAGTGGACATAAAGTTGTTCCTGTGATGTAGAGACAGAGCTCAGTTAAAACTTTATGGATACAGATTAATAACTCGCCGCTCTGAAACTCTCGCTCCAGTCCGTGTTGCCGACCGGCTCGGCAACACGTACGGCTGAACCCGAGCCGTTTACCAGCTTCTCGCCGACCCGCCCTTCTCTGCTTCTGATTGGCTAGTAGTCCTTAACTAGGAACTGAGCATGTGCAGCTCCCAACAAAGATCATTTAGAGACAAGATGTATCACTCCATAGCTAAAACGAAGCCTTCAACACAGGCTGAAAAGAGGAGCTGCAGCAATGTGCAGTATGACAAAAAATATGGTGTTTTTTGAAAATTAAACCATGTAAACTTGTTCTGGTACAACTCCTGAATAAGATTGTGAACCTGAAATGAGCAGAATAACACCTCTTTAAATTATAAACACATGAGAGAAAACACTTTAGATCAGCAGATTTTTTTTCTCACTTGCCTTTTGTGTGTTGACATTTTATTTTTTACTTGAAATGTTCAGCCTGTTCTCTTTGCTAACAGTGGCCCTAACACTCCCTCTCAGAAAAGCACAAGACAACAGAGAGACAAGCCGTCTTGACAGAGTTAGAAACAGGAAGCCTTACGTGTCCGAGCCTCTAAGCTGACTCCCAGGCTGTGGACCCCCCCGCTGGTGGTCTGTACCAGGACTCGGTACTTCTTGCCCGGAATGAGGCCGTCAAACCTGTACCTGGTGTGTCCGGAGGGCTGAGAGGAGTTTGTGACCAGGCTGCCTCTTTCATCTAGAAGCTGAAGGACGTATCCATCGGACACACCCAGAGCCTCCTGCCAGCTCACCTGCAGGCTGCAGGTGGAGTGGAGGTCCTCCAGCTGGAGACCCGAGACTGCTGAGGGCACTGAACACACAGACGCAAGGATTATATAATGTACTATGCAACACAATTAAACAGGTATTTTCAGCTGTGTAGAGTCGTGATGTCTCACCTGTGCGTCCGGCGGCCGTGTTGTTGTTCAGCAGCTCTCCACTGAGAGACTGAACCGTGACACTGTACATCTGTCCAGGCTGCAGGGAACCGAACGTCACCTCGTTCTGGTGTTTGGAGACGGGTCGGACGTCCAGCTGTCTGTCCTGTCTGTACAGAAAGACCGAGTATCCGTCCACATCGCCCTGACCGGGAGTCCAGCTCACCTTCAGACTGCTGCTGTCTCCGCTGTTACTGACGTGGATGTTCTTCACTTTACTGGGAACTGAGGAGGGAACAGACGCCGTTTTCATATCCACACAGATTCTTTAGTCTCTGCTGGAGAGCAGAAACACTGACATGCTGAAGCTAGTTATCCAAACATGCACAAAAACAGAATTCATGCCTTTTTATGCAGATAATTTGACTCCCTCTAAAATCAACTTCAGCTAACACTGGAGCTGATGGAAGATCATTCATTTGGTTGTTTTCCAAACTTGGATTCAGACAACTCTCTTACCTGCCACCTATTTCCAGGAAAACCGCCTCAAATAACAAATCCAAAATAAATCAGTAATAACTCCTCAACCATTAGGCCTAGATGCATAATTCTGGTCTCCTCTGATAGGTCAGAAGCTAAATGAACCTATTTATTTTTCTATTAAAGAGTAAATGGAGATGCAATAAAGGAAAAGATTATTTTAATAGCAATATCACCATTAAAACCATCATCCAACTCATTATAATGCAACAGAATATCTTCTAATACACCTGGAATACAAGTGTAACTGTAACTTTGATGAAAAAATATAATATAATATTGAAATATTGATAAAAACAGTGAATATTGATCAATATTCCTGCGACCTAAAGCACTCCGATGCTTTACAGCCGCACAGCTTGAGAACAGAACATCCTACATGGCTGTAAGTGGCTCGTTCTCTTCGTATTGAAGAGACAAATCGATTGGTTTACTGGATGTCTGTAGCTCCTACGGGTCGCCAGCAGAGGCCGATAAAGACCACCTCTTCTTTTCTATTTCATCTTGAGTAGATAAAACAAAGCTAA
Source organism: Micropterus dolomieu (assembly GCF_021292245.1). NCBI lineage: Eukaryota > Metazoa > Chordata > Actinopteri > Centrarchiformes > Centrarchidae > Micropterus > Micropterus dolomieu. The sequence goes on from NC_060171.1 coordinate 2,467,921, forward strand.
GACCTAATTGACTTCATCAAGATTGCGGCCCGCGACTCCAATCTCTAATGACACACACAACCGCTGTTTTTGGACTGAAAACAGCTAAAACAGCAACGGTAAGCCAAAATTGATTGTTTTACTTTGGGAAACACCAGTAATATCTCAATGAGTCCGACCTGTACGGCCCTCTATGAACTGGGCCCTCTGGTTGGGGCCACTGAAGGTGGAGACCAGGATCTTGTAGAGCCGTCCAGGCGTGAGCGACGACAGGACACACTCTCCCACGCCGCTGCCCAGAGTGACTGGAGGAAACACCTTCATGTCGTTGAACAGCAGCTGCACCTCGTAGTGATCCACGTCACCTGGGGCGGCAGACCACGTCACCCGCAGGTCCTCAGTACCCTGACCAGCCAGAACCAGAGACTGGACCGGCGCTGGAACTGCAGGAGGGACAAGAGAGGACCTGTTAGCTTTATTTGCCTTTGTTTTGTGTTTAACTAGTTATTTAAGTAGTTAAAATAACTATTTTAAATGTCTTTGTTTCCAGAAGCTGAAGTGAAGCGAGTATCAGTGGGGGGGTCAAAGGTCACTCACAGGTCCTGCCGTCGGTAGAGGCGCTGGTTTCGTATTTCCCGCTCCAGGTGCTCACCAGCACCGTGTAGAGTCTGCCGGGCACCAGGCCGCTAAACACACACTCGTTCTGCGTCTTCAGAACCGTCTTGTTCTGCAGCAACATGTTGTTGTGTTTGATGAACACCTGGTAGAAGTCAAAGTCTCCAGCGGCGTGAAGCCAGTACACCTTCAGGTAGTCGTCCCGAGCAGCGTGGGTCGCCGTCGGGTTCTGGACCTTCGACGGCTCTGAGAGAGAAAAATGCATGAATAAATAATAAGAAATATTTATATTTTATGTGCATTAGACCACATTGAACTTCCATATGTTACAGATTTATTATAGGATTTATTATAGATTTCTCTCCATAAACAGCCCATAACACCATCATTAACCTGTTTTATTGCATTAAGCAGGCCTCTGTTTTGATCAGAAAAATGCTTCGCACATCTAAACTGGAAACCCGAACACATTAAGAAGGATAAATCTATCTTTAAAACTTCTTTAAAACTCCTGATTTCACTTTTTGTTTTCTTTATTTCTTTCATTTTTACTGGAACTGTTTTATTATCTAATGTAAAGATTTTAAAATGTGTTTTTTAAAATTAATATTATTATTATAACTATGTTGAAAATACAATGACGCTAATCGCCAAAGACTCCTCACATTTCTTTATTGTGTAAATATTGTTTGTTACTTTGCACCTCAATGAAAACTGCAGAAGATCATGTGAGATGACTGACAGCCACTAAATGGGCGTTTGACCCTCGGTGGCAGCTGTACACAAACCGGCCTGCAGTCAGTAAGAGATGTACGTACGTGTTCTCTCCTGGACGAAGGTGTGGTTCTGGTGGAGGCCGCTGCGGGAGGTGATGGAGATGTTGTAGAGTCGTCCGGACACCAGAGAGTTAAACACACACTCTGGGCTGGATTTGGACACAGAGACGGTGTGAAGCGTCTTCTCCCGGTCGCTCAGCGTCACCAGGTAACTGTCCACCTCACCGGGAGCCGGACGCCACGACACGCTGAGGAAGTCCATTCGACCGTTGTTACTGACCGTCACCTCGCTCACTGCAGCCGGGACTGAAGGGGGAGAAAGAATAAGTCAGAATAAACTGCAGAGTGTGTTCATGGTGATGAAGGAACATGTGACCCAGTGCGTCTCTCACTGTTATCCTGAAGGAAACTTAAAAACAGGAAGATTCTCAGGCAGGTTCTGTCTCTAAACTGGACGTTTGTCAGATGTTTCTTGTTGCCTTTTAGGCTGATTGATCCAAACATTAAATAGCTCTGCATGACTAGTCTAAGTTTTCCTCCTTGGTTCAAACCTATAAAGACTGCATTTCCTGTTAAAGAGGATAAACCAACATGAAGATCAGAGAGCTGTCTGTGGGAGAAAAGCAAGCAAAAAGAAAGAAACTACTGGTGCACTGAGCAACAGACGTCCAACAGGTCGGCCAAGGAAATCTACAGTAGTTGATGACAGAAATATGGTGAGAGCTGTGAAGAAAACGCCCAAAACATCAGGAAGTGACATCAGCAACGACCTCCACAGTGCAGGGTGAAGGTATCACAATCCACTGCTGGAAGAAGACTCAGAG
>NC_060171.1:2470214-2476299 GCF_021292245.1 Micropterus dolomieu
AAGCTCTTCATGGCCTCTCGCCTTGTTATATTTCTGACCTTTTAGTCCCATACGCACCAGCACGCACCTTGAGATCCTCGGGCAGAGGTCTGCTGTCTGTTCCAGAGTCTCGACTGAAAACTAAAGGGGACAGAGCGTTTGCTGTCAGGGCCCCGAGGCTCTGGAACAGCCTGCCCGAGGAAATCAGGTCGGCTGAGTCAGTGAACTCTTTTAAGTCCCTTCTTAAAACATACTTTTATAGGAGAGCCTTTCCCGATCTTATTTGACTTTATTTTATCCCTTTTATTTTATTCTATTTTACTAATTTTATATTTATCTTAAACGTGTATTTTAGTCTTTTCAATGTTTTTTCAATGTCTTGCTTTTATCTTGTATTGTTTTTGTATTATTGTCTTTACACTTGTTAAAGCACTTTGTAACTTGTAAAAACAAATAAAGATTATAATTATTATTACACACAAAACAAAATACTTGATAGTAGGCCATCATCTGTGCAGAATGGAGGTGGATACATATTTTGGCAGACTGCATGTCCAGCCTGGTAGGACCAGTAGGCAGCTGTTAACGCTTTCTGTGAATGAAAAGTGCTGTTTAAATGCATTATTAAATTGTTATGATAATAATTTACCCTTGAAGGAGCGGGACTCTTTCCAGCCATATCCAAAGGCTGTCCATGCAGTGGAAACATGGATTACAAGGACAACATATTGTCTGCAACGCTGCATTCAGTTTAATGTAATGTTTCATCGCAAGGAAGATATATTACTGTGATTACTGTAGACATTTCGTTCAGAGGGGGCCATAGGAGGGCCCAAGGTCTGTGTTACAGGGGCACTGGCCCCTGTTGGCTCTCCCCTAAAACCGCCATAGTTGGACACACTGCGATTACATACAAAGTCAATGCAAAGACGTGGAGAGACGCGATTTTCCACCGGGCGGCGCAGCAGACACGATGGGCGCGATGCAAAGTACACGATCATGTGATACATTTTTCAGTCTGTCCGGACATCACCGACGGCTTCAGAGTGTGCAGAGGACAGGGACGCCAGGCAGAGAGGCGGGACAGAGTCTTTGCTCGCCAACAGACAGTTGCTGAGCTACAGGATCTCTGGAGGAGAGAGCCGGGGCGGCGCTGCAGCTTTGGACCAATAAACACGTGTGACTTGATTCCAGCTGTTGTTGTTTTTTGCTATGAAAGAAGTTAGCACATCCCTGATCGAGCCAAACTCCATTCAGAAAACAAGCATTTTAAAAGTTGCTGACAGACCTGACAAAGCATGAATTCATATCTTTACCAAATATGCATCATGATGTCGTTATTTCAGCATTGATCCGTTTATTATAATTAAATCACAGCTGTGGTTCACATGAAGGTTTTAAAACACTAAACATGCATAAAACTGTGACGTGAATGAATTGTGTTTGGAACCATTAGCTTTAGAAACACGACCAATGTTTTAACAGCATTTAAATCATTTGGATCTGCTTCAAGTCGTAACAAAGTCTTTTCAGTGTTGTTGAAACCTGGATGTTTCTTTTTTTCACCTTTCAACCACTTGTTTTCTGGTTTTAACCGAAACATCTCGACGACTTCTGACCTGCAAACGTTCAAATCACTGTCGAGCATTGTCTCTAACAAAGAGCACGTGTGACTTCAGTCACCGCTCTGGACTGAAGAGGTTCATCCACTCAGACACCTGTCCCACCTGCTGTGGACCGGTGCTGTCGTGTCTCACCTGTAGCGGCTGAGCGGTGGACGGGTGGAGCGCTCTTGTTTCCGGCTGTTGCCACCACACTGACGGTGTAAAGGGTGCCGGGGGTCAGGGCGCTGAAACCAGACTGGGGGGCTGCAGAGTCCATAATCCTGGTGCTGCGGGTGAATCCGGAGCCAGCGTCCTCCAGAGTCAGATCATACCAGTCCACGTGACCAGCAGAACGAGACCACAACACCCGCAGACCTGAAGAACCACCGGGGACCACAGACTGGCTTCTAAATTGGGTCTGAACCTGGTCCACGTCCAGCTGAGCCGGACCGACCGGGTCTGAGACAGGAGAGAAGAGGGGGGTCAGAGGTCAGAGGTCAGAGGTGTCAGTCTGTGATTGTGTGTCTGTGTGTGTGTTACAGTGTGTGTGTGTGTGTGTGTGTGTGTGTGTCTGTGTGTGTGTGTGTGTGTCTGTGTGTCTGTGTGTGTGTGTTACAGTGTGTGTGTGTGTTACAGTGTGTGTGTGTCTGTGTGTGTCTGTGTGTGTGTGTCTGTGTGTCTGTGTGTCTGTGTGTGTCTGTGTGTCTGTGTGTCTGTGTGTGTGTTACAGTGTGTGTGTGTGTGTGTGTTACAGTGTGTGTGTGTGTGAGTGTGTTACAGTGTGTGTGTGTGTGTGTGTGCGTGTGTATCCTGTGTGTGCAGCAGCAGAGATGCTGGAGATCGATAAGATTGTTTTAGCTGCTCAAAGAACGAGACGTTTTCATCGAGCCAACGTGAGTCGGACAGGAAACAGAAAAACAGGAAGAGGAGAACAACCCCCCCGACAGGAGAAACTCTTAATAATGGCTTCCTCCCTGAGGAGACTTTACTGTTTCCTGCTGGCAGCTCAGTGACCCCCCGAGGACAAAATGTCCCACTGAGACAGCTTGAAGACGTTCGGCCCGCCTGCTGTCTATATTCTGACCAGCAGCTGCTCAGATCACCAGGATGCTGAAAGACTCACGTTCTAGCTGTTATTAGGAGCCGAGGTCATGTGACCCTGTAGCTGTCAATAACATGATAACCTGAGGTATTTCACCTTAATTAAAGAGAGCAGTTCTAACCTGCTGCTCCTCCCCAGAGTCTCCTCCACCTCTCTAATCTCTGCAGCCTTCAGAAACCTCCTGCATCCGCTGCTGCAGAAACAATGTGAGGAGGGAAGTGGCTCCGAGGTTTCTGGAAACAAACACTTGAGATGAGATGAAGACCACGAACACGTAGCTGAGGCTAAGAGGAGGGGGGGGGGGGGGGGGGGGGGGGGGGTAACATTAACACCCAGCAGCAGCTCCAACTGCACAGTGTTCGAAGGATCGAAGGTGTCTCATGTCATATTATGAACGAGGGTCCTGTGAATATTCAGGATCCGGCCCTTCTCACATGAGGGCCCTGCATACAAAGCCCCCCCCCCCCAGTCCTACACCCCTGCTGAGGACTGCAGCAGCAGTGAAGCAGCGAGGGGCCCCAGTGTGGGGGCCTCCAGTCAAACGTTCTCTTATTATATCCATCAAACGTTCCCTGTCTTTTTATTGACTGGTTTTAAAAACCTTTGCTGTTGTCGGATTCTATAAACATATTTATTATAATCTCACCTGGACAGTTTGGATAATTCAGGATAACTCAGTAATAGATTGTTTAAAGATCCTGATATATTTCACAGAAGGAGAAACTTCATGTCTGATGGCTTCTTTCATTTATAGATAAGATATAATCTATATTCATGACCATCACCTCTCTGCGTCTCACCTGTGCGCACTGACGCGTTGCTCCTCTCTCCATCCTTCTTGGAAATCACAGTTAAACGGTACAAAGTCCCGGGTTCCAGACCCGGGATCTGACAGGTGAAGGTGTTTCTGGACTCTCCATCCGGGTCACACTCGGTGGGAACAGCCCGGGAGTCCTCACCAGCAAACAGGGTGAAGTTACAGGAGAGCCCGGCGGTGGTGAACTTCACCACAGCGGAATCGGAGCCAGAGCTGATTTTTGTGAAGTTTACGGAGCAGCGGGACCGGACCTGAAACAGGAAGTGACATCAGGACAGGTGAGCAGCAGAATTGTGTAGCAGTCCCCTCCACAAAAACTAACCCCAATTTCATTGAATATTTGTGTGAATTTAAGAGTATATTAAATTCTGTAAGGAACATCAACGCATTTCTCTTCTTTTTTTTAATTCTCTGTTTGTCTCTCTGTGTTGAACAGGTGTCTACACTGTTTGTTTAGTTGTTCATTTCATCAATAAAGACAGAAATGTCGAAGTCTCCTGTGGATTATCTGGAGAGAGTTTAGAGTTTTTCTTTAAGTAAAAAGTCTGCAGCTTGTACCTGCAGTGCACCGTTGGGTTTTAATAATGAAGTGGAGACGGTGTCAGAATCAGGCCTTTTTATTTTGCATCTAAATCTGCATTCAGGTGTGTGAAAGTGAGCCAAACGCAGCTGTTATATTATTTTTGTCATTGTTTTGAGAGAGAAATCAGCCTGTTCCGCCCTGAATTGAGTCTAAAAACCAGATCGATCTGTTAACTCACCTCATTTACGCTCCAAAATAAAAGTATCAGACATCTTGTGGCGCATCTGAACATCGCGGCCTCTGCTTTAAATCCGCCCGTTCAATTAAGGAAAAAGAAACGTGGCACATTCCAGGATGAGCGGACATACCGAGGATCTGAAGTTGGAACAATGTTTTCTATAACTATCCAAATGGGATGCGCGCTGCAGTTTGGCACGTCGCGCGTAAAAGTGTCTCCGACGCGTTCCAGACCAGACTCCATCCACAGTTAGATCCACGGCTAGATCCTCATCGTCACGACCTCCAGGATCACCTCCGCTGATGGAGTCGGATTTAAAAGAGGAGCTGTCTGGAGTCACGCATTCTCCCGCAGATCAGAGACGTCTTGGAGAGTTCTTCATCACAGTCAGGTGTCAGATATATCAAACAGTCCGGACTCTTTTCTCCCGGAGGATCCATCGATTTTCAGACTTTCACTGCGCTATGAACAGCGGCAGGCAGGCTCTGTACAGACCGGCACCCCACCCTGCTTTCCTTCCTGCCCGCCTCGGACTTTCTCTGACGACCTTTAGCACCAAGCTGAGCTCCATCAATCAGAGCAGAACCATCTATTGTTGTGGCTGAATAAGAGTTATCCAATCAGGAAGCGCCTCAGATCCAGCGCCAGAAACAGGCTCTAATTATAACCTATATGTGATGTACACGTGTTTGATCTGTCGCTGTGTGAACGTGAGCTGCGCTGTTCTCCAGACTTCCAGACTCTCACCTGTTCAGCTGTGAGCAGGTGAAGGTTCAGTGTCTCCTGGACACTGACCAGGCAAGAACTGTATTTATTATCACACACAAACACACTATGATGATGTTTCACACTACAACTGTAATAATTAGTCGATTGGTTGATCAACAGAAAACTAATCAGCAGCTTAAAAAAAAATTGTTTCTGTCATTTATTGAGATTTTCTGTTTCTCTCGGTTTTTCTCTCAAGAAACTGAACATCTTTGAGTTTTGGGCTGAGAAACTATCAGTGTAATAATAAAAATAATTGTCTGATTAATCAATAACGAAATTAACTGTTAGTTGCAGCCCTGATTCATACCTTCAGTTTTCCATTGGGTAAAATGGGTGTGTTTAAAATGTAAATTTTCATATCAACTTTTTACTATTTTTGATTAATCAATTAAAGCTGCAGTAGGTAACTTTTATAAAAAATAACTATATATATATATATATTTGTTGTCATATTTGCTGAAACTGTCCCTACATTCTGACAGCAGAACATGAGACATGTAATCAGGATCCACCGGCTCCTCCTACGCTCCAAGAATCTAAACAACCAACCAGAGTAAGGAGCAGCCTCTAACGCAGTGTCAATCACTGCTCACGCTTACTCAGTCCAGCTCTGTATCTTCAGCTGAGAAACAAACAGCAGCAGATAGAGCTGCCTGTCCCTCCTCTGCCAACAGCATAGTACAGAACATGTCACGGTGTGACATCAAAATGTGTGTCCTATCAGATTCCGTGACCCAAATGGCAAGTTAAGCGCCAGAGGCTTTGTTGACGATGTGAAGCGGTTGGATTTTGATTGGGTTTAGGTACCAAAAGTACTTTGTTGGGTTTAGGCACCAAAAGTACTTTGTTGGGTTTAGGCACCAAAAGTACTTTGTTGGGTTTAGGTACTAAAAGTACTTGAATAAACACAACTTGCCATCACTACCGCTGTATGAACTCAAAATAAACATTTTGCTGTGATTTAATTATAATAAACGGATCAATGCTGAAATAACGACATCATGATGCATATTTGGTAAAGATATGAATTCATGCTTTGTCAGGTCTGTCA
>NC_060171.1:2476399-2482849 GCF_021292245.1 Micropterus dolomieu
TCTTGTGGCGCATCTGAACATCGCGGCCTCTGCTTTAAATCCGCCCGTTCAATTAAGGAAAAAGAAACGTGGCACATTCCAGGATGAGCGGACATACCGAGGATCTGAAGTTGGAACAATGTTTTCTATAACTATCCAAATGGGATGCGCGCTGCAGTTTGGCACGTCGCGCGTAAAAGTGTCTCCGACGCGTTCCAGACCAGACTCCATCCACAGTTAGATCCACGGCTAGATCCTCATCGTCACGACCTCCAGGATCACCTCCGCTGATGGAGTCGGATTTAAAAGAGGAGCTGTCTGGAGTCACGCATTCTCCCGCAGATCAGAGACGTCTTGGAGAGTTCTTCATCACAGTCAGGTGTCAGATATATCAAACAGTCCGGACTCTTTTCTCCCGGAGGATCCATCGATTTTCAGACTTTCACTGCGCTATGAACAGCGGCAGGCAGGCTCTGTACAGACCGGCACCCCACCCTGCTTTCCTTCCTGCCCGCCTCGGACTTTCTCTGACGACCTTTAGCACCAAGCTGAGCTCCATCAATCAGAGCAGAACCATCTATTGTTGTGGCTGAATAAGAGTTATCCAATCAGGAAGCGCCTCAGATCCAGCGCCAGAAACAGGCTCTAATTATAACCTATATGTGATGTACACGTGTTTGATCTGTCGCTGTGTGAACGTGAGCTGCGCTGTTCTCCAGACTTCCAGACTCTCACCTGTTCAGCTGTGAGCAGGTGAAGGTTCAGTGTCTCCTGGACACTGACCAGGCAAGAACTGTATTTATTATCACACACAAACACACTATGATGATGTTTCACACTACAACTGTAATAATTAGTCGATTGGTTGATCAACAGAAAACTAATCAGCAGCTTAAAAAAAAATTGTTTCTGTCATTTATTGAGATTTTCTGTTTCTCTCGGTTTTTCTCTCAAGAAACTGAACATCTTTGAGTTTTGGGCTGAGAAACTATCAGTGTAATAATAAAAATAATTGTCTGATTAATCAATAACGAAATTAACTGTTAGTTGCAGCCCTGATTCATACCTTCAGTTTTCCATTGGGTAAAATGGGTGTGTTTAAAATGTAAATTTTCATATCAACTTTTTACTATTTTTGATTAATCAATTAAAGCTGCAGTAGGTAACTTTTATAAAAAATAACTATATATATATATATATTTGTTGTCATATTTGCTGAAACTGTCCCTACATTCTGACAGCAGAACATGAGACATGTAATCAGGATCCACCGGCTCCTCCTACGCTCCAAGAATCTAAACAACCAACCAGAGTAAGGAGCAGCCTCTAACGCAGTGTCAATCACTGCTCACGCTTACTCAGTCCAGCTCTGTATCTTCAGCTGAGAAACAAACAGCAGCAGATAGAGCTGCCTGTCCCTCCTCTGCCAACAGCATAGTACAGAACATGTCACGGTGTGACATCAAAATGTGTGTCCTATCAGATTCCGTGACCCAAATGGCAAGTTAAGCGCCAGAGGCTTTGTTGACGATGTGAAGCGGTTGGATTTTGATTGGGTTTAGGTACCAAAAGTACTTTGTTGGGTTTAGGCACCAAAAGTACTTTGTTGGGTTTAGGCACCAAAAGTACTTTGTTGGGTTTAGGTACTAAAAGTACTTGAATAAACACAACTTGCCATCACTACCGCTGTATGAACTCAAAATAAACATTTTGCTGTGATTTAATTATAATAAACGGATCAATGCTGAAATAACGACATCATGATGCATATTTGGTAAAGATATGAATTCATGCTTTGTCAGGTCTGTCAGCAACTTTTAAAATGCTTGTTTTCTGAATGGAGTTTGGCTCGATCAGGGATGTGCTAATTTCTTTCATAGCAAAGAACAACAACAGCTGGAATCAAGTCACACGTGTTTATTGGTCCAAAGCTGCAGCGCCGCCCCGGCTCTCTCCTCCAGAGATCCTGTAGCTCAGCAACTGTCTGTTGGCGAGCAAAGACTCTGTCCCGCCTCTCTACCTGGCGTCCCTGTCCTCTGCACACTCTGAAGCCGTCGGTGATGTCCGGACAGACTGAAAAATGTATCACATGATCGTGTACTTTGCATCGCGCCCATCGTGTCTGCTGCGCCGCCCGGTGGAAAATCGCGTCTCTCCACGTCTTTGCATTGACTTTGTATGTAATCGCAGTGTGTCCAACTATGGCGGTTTTAGGGGAGAGCCAACAGGGGCAAGTGCCCCTGTAACACAGACCTTGGGCCCTCCTATGGCCCCCTCTGAACGAAATGTCTACAGTAATCACAGTAATATATCTTCCTTGCGATGATATGGTGCCGATGCAAAAGTCGGAACAAATGTGTGTGAACTAGTTGGATCCTTTAGAACGTTACACCGCCACTGTCCGGTGGTAGTTATCCCTGTTAGAAGGTTCCCCCTGCCGCGGGAGCGCGCATGCATTCAATGGTGAAGGCGGACTTTGATGATCCTTTTCTACCATGCTTTTGTTGAATCGGTCTTGTCGTTCTCCCTTGTATCTTGGTTTGGAAATTTGTCTTTGAAGAACAAAAATTCTTTGAACCAAATTGTTAGGTGGGCTAGTAAGATCATAGGTGAATCTCAACTCAACCTTGTAGGTCTTTATTCCAATCAGTTACAGCATAAGGCGAGTTTCATTATTGGAGACTGTTCCCACCCTTTACATGCTGAGTTTCAGCTCCTCCCCTCTGGATGTCGGTTTGCTGCCACTAGGTGTAGAACCAAACGATACAGGAATACTTTTGTTCCCGCTGCCATAGAATTAATGAATAAAAATAGCAGTAGATGACACTCTTTGTTATGTATAGCACCTTATGTGTTTTAGCCAGGGGGGGCGGGTGGGTAGGGAGGGTGGGGGTTAGGGGGTGGTGGTGTAGAGGCACACTGCCATGTTCCTTTTAGAAGTTTTAGGCTTTGGATATTTTATAATGTTCTATGCTTATTGTTTGTTTTGATGTTTTTATGTATGGATTGCCGAAAGTCTCCTGTCTGCACAAAATACCCTCGGGTACTAATAAAGACACCTTGACCTTGACTTTCGAATTCCCAAAAGTAACATGTGGATTGTTTCATCTATCGTTTTTGTTTTGTTTTATCAACAAGGTTTTTGCAGAGCAAGCTAGCACACGGATTATAAGAACGCTTTTATAGGCGTACACGTTACGTGTTATTGAACTTCGTATTATTCACTGCACTGAACTGAGAATGTCTAAACGAAACGAGCAGTTTCAGTTTCCCTCGTAAAGCAAACAGTTATTTCGAGATGGTCTGCCGATGTTCTGACTGACCACGGAGTCGATCGCTCAGTCGACCATGTTTGGAAGCTGGATCCTGACAGACATCGATACTGTAAAATCAAGATCACTGTAATCAGTTTAACACGTCGCTCGCCTCGGCGTTACATCTACTGGACTCCAAATGTACATTAAACTGAATGCAGCATTGTAGACAATATTTTGTACTTGTAATCCATGTTTCCACTGTATGGACAGCCTTTGGATATGGCTGGCAAGAGTCCCGCTCCTTAAAGGGTAAATTATTATCATAACAATTTAAAACAGCACTTTTCATACACAAAAAGCGTTAACAGCTGCCTACTGGTCCTACCAGGCTGGACATGCAGTCTGCCAAAATATGTATCCCCCTCCATTCTGCACAGATGATGGCCTACTATCAAGTATTTTGTTTAAGGTATATTTCTCATCAGGACTAATAACAGGGGTGAATATGGAGACGTTTGTTGTTTCCTAGCAAAAGTTATAGTGGGATACAAAATACAAACTGGGATCCAGTAACTTTACTGAAATTATGGTGGGGGGGTACCAGCCTCTCATCCACTTCTCTTCCGTTTATATACACGTTTCATCAAAATGTCAGAAATGGCCGTGTGCTCAGGTATAACTGGTTTTGGACCCACTTGCAGACACTAAACACTGCGGTAAACACTGCGGTTTGAGTTTACTGATTAAATTAACAGAAAAAACAAAACGTACAACTTAAAGTGAAAAGTCCCAACAAATCAAAACGCAGCTGATCCAACAAATGCAAGATAATCCAACAAAAACAAAGTATTCCAACAATGCAAAATAATAAGCATAATAACAAAACAAACAATGTTCTAGGCAGGTGAGAACATCAATCCAAGAACAACACACGAAATGGACGAAGACGATCCATTAGGACATTAAATACTGGAGCACACCACACACACAAGCAGTAATGGTAATTAACTGCAGGTGGGATGCATTAAGAATCAGGGCAGACAGAAAACAAAGCACAATACGAACACCTGACAGACAATTTCAAAATAAAAAGGGGAAACAAGCACAGACACAGACCAATCCCTGACACAGAATCATGTCTTAGAGCAGATATTTACATGTATGCAGATGATAGGTGCAGTGTGATTGTTATGACCCTGGGGTCATATTTTGTTGTTTATCTCTCCTGGCACTGTCAGCTGTTATCCTCCATTAGTGTGTGTGTGAGTGTATGCAGGTACTGGAGAACAGGTGGACACACTGGATTGGTCTGGTTGAGCTGATTGGAGCCTCCTGATTGGGCATCTGGATGACAGCAGCCATCTTAAGCCCTACGGACAGGAACTCTGCCCCTCTCTCTGCCATTCCCAACCTGCCTGAGGACTGTGTGCTATGTCTGTGTTTATTGTACATAGTGAACGGTTGTGACTATATTCAACTTAGATTGTAAGTAGTAACGTAGTCCTTCTGATTGTCTTATGACAACCTGGTTTTGTTGGCTTTGCCATTTTTGTTTCTAGGAAGCAATTTCCTTTTGTTGTAGCTATATTGTGTCAGCTACTAGCAGTGAGTAGGAGAGAGAAGCCCTTTCTTTTGTTTGCACCGTTTTCTCCTGTTTTTGGACTTAGAAGCCTAGTTTTAGAGCTTTGTCTTTTCTTTACCTTTTGGGTTTAGGAAAGATTTAGGTTTTTTCTTAGTGTTTTGGTTGTTGTTTTGGGCACTGCTCATCTCCGAGGTATAATAAAAACTGCTAAATTGTATTTGTTGTGTACTGGCCTTGTTTGGGAATGGGAAGAGTGGGAGGCCACACATTTATGTTACCTCCAGGACACCCCTAGACCTTGGGACGTAACATAAATTGGGGGCTCGTCCGTTCTTGCTCGTGTTCTTTGTCATCGAATTAGGTAGGTTAGGTAAGTTGTTTCTTGTGTCTCTATCCGTGTGGTTGGCAGTTTTCTTTTGTAGTGGTGGCAAAATGGAGTTTAAATTAGAGGATTTTGCTACTAGTCCGTCGATTGATAAGTTGGATAAATGCAAGAAGACTGACCTGATTTTAGTGGGGTACTTTTTTGACGTGCAGTTTCCACTCAGTCTTAAGAAGCAGGAGTTAAAGGAGCTCCTATGCTTAAAGCTGACTGAAAGGGGTTTGTTTGGGGAGTTAACTCCTACAGAGGGGGATCCGGGTGATCGTGCTGGTATTGTTACCCCACTCCAAATAATACCACCTCAAGGCCTTGCAGCTCAGACGAGCCCGACTGCAGAAGAGCTGAGGCTAACGCTGCAGATAAAAGAGTTTTGGGACTTGCCAAACTGGTTAAAGGAGCTACCACATCAGCAAAGTTTTTGCAGAACGCACGGTAGTACCCAGCCATCCCCAGAAAACGACGGAGCTCACGACGTGTCTGAGGAGCTGGGAAATCTAAGATTGCCTGTACTTTGGCAGTAACTGGGCAGACACGACCTTGACCTACTTGTTTACCTAAGTAGGAAACAACAGCCTTCCCGAACTCACATTTAGCCAGATTGAGTGTAAGGGAAGCAGCGCACAAGCGTTCAAAAATCACTCTGAGGGTCCTCATGTGATCAGACCAAGTTGACGAATAGGCCACGATGTCATCCAAATAAACTTCACAATTTGCAACCCCACATAGGACTGTATTCATCAACCGCTGGAAAGTTGCAGGGGCATTTCTCAGACCGAATGGCATGACTGTATACTGGAGGAAATGATCCGGAGTGACGAAGGCACTTATGTCAGAGGCGCGTTGAGTAAGTGGGACCTGCCAGTAGCCTTTTAGTAGGTCCAATTTGGTGACATATTTTGCTGACCCTACTCGATCCACACAGTCATCCATGCGTGGAAGTGGAAAAGAATCTGGTTTGGTAACAGCATTGACTTTTCGATAATCATTGCTAAAACGTGGGGTCTGGTCAGGTTTGGGAACCAGCAGTGAAGGGGAACTCCAGGAACTACTACTGGGGACAGCAAAACCGTGGTCAAGGAGGTACTTTACCTCCTGCTGCATTAATGCACGTTTTGTTGGATTGACACGATATGCATGCTGTTTTATGGGTTGATGATCGCCTACATCAACATCATGACTTAGCACATTGGTCTGCATGGGAATGTCCCCGAAAAGAGTTGGATGAGCCTTAATGAGCTCACTAACATCAG
>NC_060171.1:2482949-2486180 GCF_021292245.1 Micropterus dolomieu
TGGTTTTGTTGGCTTTGCCATTTTTGTTTCTAGGAAGCAATTTCCTTTTGTTGTAGCTATATTGTGTCAGCTACTAGCAGTGAGTAGGAGTGAGAAGCCCTTTCTTTTGTTTGCACCGTTTTCTCCTGTTTTTGGACTTAGAAGCCTAGTTTTAGAGCTTTGTCTTTTCTTTACCTTTTGGGTTTAGGAAAGATTTAGGTTTTTTCTTAGTGTTTTGGTTGTTGTTTTGGGCACTGCTCATCTCCGAGGTATAATAAAAACTGCTAAATTGTATTTGTTGTGTACTGGCCTTGTTTGGGAATGGGAAGAGTGGGAGGCCACACATTTATGTTACCTCCAGGACACCCCTAGACCTTGGGACGTAACAGTGATATATATAGGTGCAGTGAAATATATAGGTACAGTGTGATATGAGTGCAGTGTGATATATATAGGTGCGGTGAAATATATAGGTACAGTGTGATATATGAGTGCAGTGTGATAAATAGGTTCAGTGTGATATATATAGGTGCAGTGAAATATATAGGTACAGTGTGATATATGAGTGCAGTGTGATAAATAGGTGCAGTGTGATATATATAGGTGCAGTGAAATATATAGGTGCAGTGAAATATATAGGTGCAGTGTGATATATATAGGTGCAGTGAAATATATAGGTACAGTGTGATATGAGTGCAGTGTGATATGAGTGCAGTGTGATATGAGTGCAGTGTGATATGAGTGCAGTGTGATATGAGTGCAGTGTGATATGAGTGCAGTGTGATATGAGTGCAGTGTGATATATATAGATGCAGTGAAATATATATAGGTACAGTGTGATATATGGGTGCAGTGTGATAAATAGGTGCAGTGTGATATAGGTGCTATGTGCAGTGTATATAGGTATATGTGCAGTGTATATAGGTATAGTGTGATATATGGATGCACTGAGATATATAGGTGCAGTGTGATAAATAGGTGCAGTGCGATATAGGTGCTATGTGCAGTGTGATAAATAGGTGCAGTGCGATATAGGTGCTATGTGCAGTGTGATAAATAGGTGCAGTGCGATATAGGTGCTATGTGCAGTGTGATATATTGGTGCAGTGTGATATACAGGTGCAGTGATATATAGGTGCAGTGTGATATACATAGCTGCAGTGTGATAAATCGGTGCAGTGTGATATATTGGTGCAGTGTGATATATAGGTAGAGTGTGATATTTATAGGTGAAGTGCGATATATAGGTGCAGTGTGATATACATTGGTGTAGTGTAATATATATAGGTGCAGTGTGATATATAGGTGCAGTGTGATATATAGGTGCAGTGTGATATATATAGGTGCAGTGTGATATATAGATGCAGTGAAATATATATAGGTATAGTGTGATATATGGATGCACTGAGATATATAGGTGCAGTGAGATATATATATAAGTGTAGTGTTATATATTGGTGCAGTGTGATAAATAGGTGCAGTGCGATATAGGTGCTATGTGCAGTGTGATAAATAGGTGCAGTACGATATAGGTGCTATGTGCAGTGTGATAAATAGGTGCAGTGCGATATCTATAGGTGCAGTGTGATATATAGGTAGAGTGTGATATTTATAGGTGCAGTGTGATATTTATAGGTGCAGTGTGATATTTATAGGTGCAGTGTGATATTTATAGGTGCAGTGTGATATATAGGTGCAGTGTGATATATATTGGTGCAGTGTGATATATATAGGTGTAGTGTGATATATATAGGTGTAGTGTGATATAAAGGTGCAGTGTGATATAAAGGTGCAGTGTGATATAAAGGTGCAGTGTGATATAAAGGTGCAGTGTGATATAAAGGTGCAGTGTGATGTACATTGGTGTAGTGTAATATATATAGGTGCAGTGTGATATATATATATATATATATAGCTGCAGTGAGATATATAGATGCAGTGTGATATATAGGTGGAATGTGATATACATTGGTGTAGGGTAATATATATAGGTGTAGGGTAATATATATATAGGTAGAGTGTCATATATATATATATATATATATATATATATAGGTGCAGTGTGATAAATAGGTAGTGTCATATATATAGGTGCAGTGTGATATATATATAGGTGCAGTGAAATATATAGGTGCAGTGTGATATATGGGTGCAGTGTGATATATAGGTGCAGTGTCATATATTGGTGCAGTGTGATATAGGTGCTAAGTGCAGTGTGATATATATATATATAGGTGCAGTGTAATAAATAGGTGCAGTGTGATATATAGGTGCAGTGTGATATATAGGTGCAGTGTGATATATAGGTGCAGTGTGATATACATTGGTGTAGTGTAATATATATAGGTGCAGTGTGATATATATATATATATATATATATATATAGCTGCAGTGAGATATATAGATGCAGTGTGATATATAGGTGGAATGTGATATACATTGGTGTAGTGTAATATATATAGGTGCAGTGTGATATATATAGGTGCAGTGTGATATATATAGGTGCAGTGTGATATATATAGGTGCAGTGTGATATATGAGTGCAGTGTGATAAATAGGTGGAGTGCGATATAGGTGCTAAGTGCAGTGTATATAGGTATAGTGTGAGATATGGATGCAGTGAGATATATAGGTGCAGTGAGATATATATATATATAGGTGCAGTGAGATATATATATATAGGTGTAGTGTGATATATTGGTGCAATGTGATAAATAGGTGCAGTGTGATATAGGTGCTACATGCAGTGTGATAAATAGGTGGAGTGTGATTAAAAATAGGTGCAGTGACATATATATATAGGTAGAGTGTGATATATATAGGTGCAGTGTGATATATAGGTGCAGTGTGATAAATAGGTGGAGTGCGATATATATAGGTGCAGTGTAATATAAATAGGTGCAGTGAGATATATAGGTGGAGTGTGATATATAGGTGGAGTGTGATATATAGGTGGAGTGTGATATATAGGTGGAGTGTGATATATAGGTGGAGTGTGATATATATAGGTGGAGTGTGATATATATAGGTGGAGTGCGATAAATAGGTGGAGTGCGATAAATAGGTGGAGTGCGATAAATAGGTGGAGTGCGATAAATAGGTGGAGTGCGATAAATAGGTGGAGTGCGATAAATAGGTGGAGTGCGATAAATAGGTGGAGTGCGATAAATAGGTGGAGTGCGATAAATAGGTGGAGTGCGATAAATAGGTGGAGTGCGATAAATAGGTGGAGTGCGATAAATAGGTGGAGTG
>NC_060171.1:2486280-2499393 GCF_021292245.1 Micropterus dolomieu
AGGTGGAGTGCGATAAATAGGTGGAGTGCGATAAATAGGTGGAGTGCGATAAATAGGTGGAGTGCGATAAATAGGTGGAGTGCGATAAATAGGTGGAGTGCGATAAATAGGTGGAGTGCGATAAATAGGTGGAGTGCGATAAATAGGTGGAGTGCGATATATAGGTGGAGTGCGATATATATAGGTGGAGTGCGATATATATAGGTGGAGTGCGATATATATAGGTGGAGTGCGATATATATAGGTGGAGTGCGATATATATAGGTGGAGTGCGATACATATATAGCTGCAGTGTAATATATATAGCTGCAGTGTAATATATATAGCTGCAGTGTAATATATATAGGTGTAGTGTGATAAATAGGTGCAGTGTGATAAATAGGTGCAGTGTGATATATAGATGCAGTGTGATATATAGGTGGAATGTGATATATAGGTGGAATGTGATATACATTGGTGTAGCTGCAGTGTGATATATATAGCTGCAGTGTGATATATAGGTAGAGTGTCATATATATAAGTGCAGTGTGATATACATTGGTGTACTGTAATATATATTGGTGCAGTGTGATATATAGGTGGAGTGTCATATATATATATATAGGTGATCGGGTCATTGAATTTTTATTTTATTGTCTCATTGTTTGTGTTGGGTGCTGTTTTGTATTCTTTTCATTATTTTACCATTAGTAATTAAATACCAGCAAACAGCGATACAAATGTAAAAGGAATACTTACAGGTGTAACAGTGGTTAATCCTGAGGTTGTGGCTTGAAGTGTAGAAGTAGTCGGCGGAGGAGCTGCGGTTGTTCTGGTTGTTGTTGTAGCTGCAGGTGTTGTTGTGCTTGTTGTGGTGGTAGTTGGAGTGATGGGTGGTGTGGTTTGGATAGTTGTTGCAATGGGTGTGGTTCTGATGGTTGTGGTCGCTGTGATTGTACGTGTTGTAGTGGATGTAGTTGCAGGTTCGGTGACAGAGGTGGTAGTGGGTTTGGGTGTGGTTGTAATGGATGTTGTTACAGAGGTGGTTGTGGGTTCGGTTGTAGTTGTAATGGATGTTGTTACAGAGGTGGTTGTGGGTTCGGTTGTGGTTGTAATGGGTATTGTTACAGGGCTGGTTGGGGGTTTGGTTGTGGTTGTAATGGATGTTGTTACAGAGGTGGTTGTGGGTTTGGTTGTGGTTGTAATAGAGGTGATTACAGGGCTGGTAGTGGGCTTGGTTGTGGTTGTAATGGATGTTGTTACAGGGGTGGTTGTGGGTTTGGTTGTGGTTGTAATAGAGGTGATTACAGGGCTGGTAGTGGGCTTGATTGTGGTTGTGATGGATGTTGTTACAGGGGTGGTTGTGGGTTTGGTTGTGGTTGTAATAGAGGTGATTACAGGGCTGGTAGTGGGCTTGATTGTGGTTGTGATGGATGTTGTTACAGGGGTGGTTGTGGGTTTGGTTGTGGTTGTAATAGAGGTGATTACAGGGCTGGTAGTGGGCTTGGTTGTGGTTGTAATGGATGTTACAGGGCTGTTTGTGGGTTTGGTTGTGGTTCTAATAGGTTTTGTTACAGGGGTGGTTGTGGGTTTGGTTGTGGTTGTAATGGACGTGGTTGCAAGGCTGGTAGGAGGTTCGGTTGTGGTTGTAATGGGTGTGGTTACAGGGCTGGTAGTAGGTTCAGTTGTGGTTGTAATGGGTGTGGTTACAGGGCTGGTAGTAGGTTCAGTTGTGGTTGTAATGGGTGTGGTTACAGGGCTGGTAGTAGGTTCAGTTGTGGTTGTAATGGGTGTGGTTACAGGGCTGGTAGGAGGTTCAGTTGTGATTGTAATGGGTGTAGTTACAGGGCTGGTAGTAGGTTCAGTTGTGGTTGTAATGGGTGTAGTTACAGGGCTGGTAGTAGGTTCAGTTGTGGTTGTAATGGGTTTAGTTACAGGGGTGGTTGTGGGTTTGGTTGCTGTTGTAGGTGTGTTTGTCGGACTCGTAGGTGGGATAGTTGTTAAGGTGGAGATCCTTCCTATAGATGTATCCCCGGATGTTGGAGATGTCGGTGGAGCACCATCAGTCGTGGTGCTTGTTGGGATTTTTGGATGAACTGTAGAGACTGTCGGCAGCGTTGAGGTAACTATGGGTGAAGTTTGAGAAATTGTCTGCCGGGCTTGAGGGTTTGATGGTGGATCTGTCTCCATGATTGATGTAGAATTCATATCTGCTGTTGAAGGTACATGAGCAGTCGTAGGAGGTGTAGGTGTGGTGGATGCAGGTGAAAGGTAGGTCTTGTTGTCAGTAGTTGAATGTGTTGTATAACTCGTATCTTGGCTTGACTCTGTATCAGAAGCAGCAGATAAACCAACGGTAGCATCAGAAGTGACCTCAGAGGTGACCAGGAGATCCATCGTGTCACTTGTGTTTGTCTCTGAGGAAACTGTGGAGGAAACCAACGTCACAGCTTCAGTCTCAGTTGACTCAGGTTCATTTCCAGTTGAAGAGGACGTGGTGGAAACATCTTGGTGCACTGCTGGCGTCTCGGCTTCGTTCCCGAGCCAGGGGACATTTCTAGCTGACGAACTCTCCGACACGTCTGTAGATCGGTCAGTGGTGAATACGGCTGGACTGACAACATGGCTGCCATTTAAAGTTGACAGCTCTTTGACTGAAGTGGAAATGTCAGGATTGACGTCTGTTGTTAACGACCTCCCCGTTCGAGGTTTGGTGATATCGTCCACATATGCTGAAGCTGTGTTGGTTATTGAGCTGTGGACGTCTGAGGCGGTGACCTGCCTGGTGGTTCTGTGGGTTTTTACTGTGTTTGATAATCGTTCATTAGTGACGGTCATGGCAGGACTTCTGATGGTGTAGACGGTGCTGGAGAGTCCCAGTGGTTTATGTGTGGATGAATAAAACATGGTGGAGATAGGAGTTGTGTCTGAAAAATAGGGAGAAACGGACTTGAGAAACATAACTAAAACATAAACAAAAGAGCAGTGACCTGTACCACGAAGCGAGTTCACCAGAGGCAGGATATCTTTCTGTAATCTGCTTCACTAACCCTAACAATCTCAATCAGGATAGACAGTCACACGAAGCAGCTTATCAACTCGATAAGTCAAGCTGCAGCTGACACATACAGGAAGACAGACTATCACCAACAGTTTGAATGCCAATATCCATATTATTTCCATCCATCGTCAACCACTTATCCTGCGTCGCGGGGGGCTGGAGCCAATCCCAATTTACATTGGGCGAAATGTGGCATACACCCTGGACAGTTTGCCAATCCATCGCAGGGCCACGCATAGACAAACAACCACTCACATTCACACCTAAGGACAATTTTAGAGTCACCAACCTAGCCTGCATGTATTTGGATGGTTGGAGGAGGCCGGAGACACACAGTCACGGGGAGAACATGCAAACTCCACACAGAAAGGCTGGGGCAACTGAGGTTTGAACCCACGACCATGTGAGGCAAAAGTGCTAACCACTGCACCACCGTGCCGTGTACAATTTCAGCCTTAGTCTTTCAGTTTGATGTGTGTTGTGGCGTTTCCACATTCAAAGCCTCGGGCACTGAATAATTGGTTGTTCCAACTCACTTTAACAACTTCTTGTCACTTCAGAAATCAGATTTATTTATTTAACGTACTCAGAAGTGTCCCAAACATTGTTCTAAATTAACTTCAAAAAGCAACAAAACCAAAAATCCATTCATGCCATAAAAGGTGCTCAAATAGTGGTCGAAAGACTGAATCTCAACATTTAGGCTGCTGAAAACTCGCCCACATTACCTGCCCAGGTAGCCAGTCTCTATAATACACGATAGCCACTAACCTAAAATGAACGCATTCATATTAAACTTGATTTCAATAGGCCGACCAAACTATATGCTCATAATCTTCAGCCTGACATAAGAAAAATGAAACCCATTTATTTTAACGGCTGCGACAGGCTGTGTGAAACGGACTTGGGAGCAAATAAAAAATATAAAAACATGATTCATAATTCAAAGTAGTGGGCTATGTGTCGCAATCCTGATCTGTGCCTTGGTTTACTTGATTCACGCTCGGTTTCTGTCTGCCTGTGCTCCTTGGGTTTACTTCCCTGATTCCTGTCACCTGCTTGGCTGTGTGTGTTGTGTCTGATTACCTCAGGTGCTCCACCTGGTCCTGGTCCCGCCTTGCTCGTTACCTTGTCCTTAAATGTTTGCGTGTTTTGGATTAAACTCATGCAAAGTGACGTCAGCTCACCTGTGTCGTGCACTTGGGCTCTGACTTGCTAGTCACTCGCTGAACCACCGTCGTAGGACTCTATAACACCAGTGTTAGCTTGAACACGCCCCTTTCACAAATTCAAACAATGTGCTTCAGTGTTTGGTTCAAAGTGTGAAGTGAAAAACGCTGGGTATGATATGTGACCAGCTTCAGTGCGTCTCTGAGATGTTGGGTGAGACTCTGACAGGAAAAACACTGCTGACGTTTTTCCTGCCTGACTGAGTAAACTAACGGACACCAGCAACAATGTGAGGGAAGTCAGTAGAGTCATCCTCTGACTATCCTGAACTCAGCCATGTACACCACTTTGTAATTAACAAGTTCCCTGTTAACATATGCTGATGGCTAGCATGCTAACATTGGCACTAAACACAAAAGACAGCCGAGGCTTTCGGGAATGCCATTAGCAGTGTTGCCAACTGTTTTCAATGGAAGGTCACAAAAGAGCTAAAGCCTGCTCTTTAGTTGTTAGATAACTCCACGCGCCAGTTAACATATCTGTAACATCACGGGGGAACTAGCTACATACATGCTGTAGGGAGCCCGACTGGTTCTGTTCCAGAAGTGATTCAAAAGGAGCTTTCTACAGTCGGGTTACATCGTGCTAAAACACAAAATATTATTCTCTAGTTCCTAGAGAAAATTCATTTATAAAGCCATTTTAGGTCTTTTGCCTTCTTATATCTGTTTAACGTTTTCTCACGTGCAAAGTATCGTTTAAGATGTAGTGTGGGACTACTTTGCAAGGTATGATTTCTTTAGCTGCTTTTAAACAAATATCAGACATTCTAACTGCACTTGTTTTTGATGTCTTTTTTGATTAGCAGTAGTTAGATCTCTAGTTCTTTAGTCTTTTTATTTTCTTTTTATATATATATTTAATTCATTGCATTTTTGTCCATGTAAATATTTTGTACATTTTGTGTTATTTTGTATTGTATTTGAACTTTTGTATTATGTAATGTACTGTTTTTTTTAACTCATGGTTGAAAATGGTGTTTTACTTGTGCTATACAGGACTCCCTTGTAAAAGAGACTGTCTCAATGAGACTTTTCGGTTTAAATAAAGGTTTTTATATATATATGGATGTCTTATTATAAATATTTGTGGTGAACTGTCTTTTTCAGCTGTGTTTGTATTTGAATTTGTTTAGAAAGTTATACATTTGTTTATTCGTTTGGTTAATTGATATATTTACTTTGTGAATACTCTGGGCTATTTCTGTGGATATTTTCACAAATGAAATTGGCATATTTATATAATCTCTTTGTGTCTGAATGTTGTTGTTTAGTGTCTATTATGGTCATAGGGGTTCCTGGACAGCGGAGGGATCGGGTTGGAGAGGAAAAGCTAATTTTGGTCAAAGGTTCTTAGATCCAAATACAAAAACAGCTGTACGTGGTCTGCCCTGGTTCTTCATGTAAGGGGGCAGAGGGGTGGGAAGAAAGGGAAGTGGTTGGGGGGGTACCTGCTGTTGCTTATGTGACTTTGATGGTGCTTCCCCTTTCCTCAAACAGTCAAAACTAGAAGCTAAAAAACTACAAAGTTACGATGACGGAAGAAGCCGTGCTGGTTTTCCACGACAGTGCTCAAACCAACAGTTTACACCCAAACTTTTTCCGAGTCTGTCCTGTGACAGACTTAGCGGATGTTACGTAAGTCCCGTGACCTAAGTTACATCACGTGTTAAACGGTATTTGTAAAGTAAGTAAAAAAGGGTTGTAGTTCGGTTAGGTTTAGGAAAAGATCGTGGTATGGCTTCAAGTCAGGAAAATTATAGTCACATGACAGAAGTCAGCAGCGCTATCCAACTTAGCATGAAACTCAAAGTATTTCCACATTTACTTGGTTTCCCACGGGACTCAAAGGCCGTTCTCCTGTGGGAAAGTCCTGGGTCTGAACCATCCACCACCCCATACTGCCTCCTCATGTGGACTTTGGCTTTACGTAATACGTAATACGTCTTCTGACTTCCTCCTTTGCTACCATTGTACAACCACAAGAGGTCGCTAAAAACATAAACATGGGTTGTAATAAACATTATAAACCTATAGGGACAGGTTGCAGCTCCGGCTCATCTTCACACTGGTTAAACTGCTCAGCTTGCTGCAGTGATGTAGGAGTGTACTCCAGGGTCTGTTAGTACGCTGTGACATCACTGCTGGGTGTGGTTACAGGTGCAGCACCACCTTGGTGTTAACATTTAGATATAAGCATTGTATTAATCAGAAAGTATTCATAGGTCAGGTTTGCCCGGTTCTGGTTATCAGACCTTTAACGGTTCTGTTTCCTCTCACCTGTTTCAGAGCATAAAGACGTCATCAGTTGATTCCCTCCTGAGTCGACATAGTACTTCCTCCACTCTGACAGCTGTGATCGGTTTCCTCCGATCACCACCCTTGGTCCCTGTTTCTTAAGGTACATGCGTGTCTCGACCAATCCAAACGCTCCATCAGTGTTGTGGCAGCTCCACGCCGGCGCTGCGCTGCAGTCTCTGAGTTTTGCAAGGCGGGCGTGGGGCGGCAGGTGAGGGCTGGGATCGGCCCAGAGACACCTGGAGGACTGAACGTGGATCAGCCTGGCTCCGCCCAGCCACTCCCACTGCTGGGCAGGGTTAGTGACATCACAGGGTCCCAGGATGACGTCCTGACTTCGGGTTTGCATACACAAGCTCTTCGTGGTCAACATGACGAGGAAGCTGGCTGAGGAGACACAAGTTCAACACAAAGGTTACTAAAACCCAGAGTCTGTCTGATCATTTAGCGAGGATAAATACTGTTTTCTGCCCAGTACATTTCTTCATAGCTTACAATTGCTATACATGTCAGAGGTCGCACACCTCTGGAGCAACGAGGGGTTAAGTGTCTCTCTCAGGGACACAATGGTGGATGGGTCATAATGGGGGATTGAACCAGGGTCTCTCACGCCAAAGGCATGTGCCTCATCCACTACTCCATCGCCACCCAATACAGCGGGGAAGCTCGACAGAAAACTATTTTAAAAGCAGCGTGTCTACTGAGGAAAAATTCCCTTTAAAACCAGTGGACAGTAACGTGAGCGGATAATCAGGACGTTAATTCTAGAAAGACCCGGATGCTTTTAAATCCTCTGAGGAGCACACATGAATCCACCTCCCCTGCAGTGTGGTGGAGTCAGAGGTTTCAGCGGCAGGTATCTGTATAGTTAAATCACTTTAATGTGTGACTCAGCTAATCAGTCAGCAGGCAGCTGATCATACGGACGCTGAAGCAGGTTTCTCTTGCTGTGGACATTAACAGATCTCTTCATCATTTGATACTAATAGAAGTGATCGAATAAAACATGCAGTCTGACTCCTTCTCACGTGCTTTACTCCTATCTCAAATCCACAGCTTGATCAGCAGTGGTGAAAAGTACATTTACTTGAGCTGTGTACATAAAACTCAATTTTATATCTTTCCTCCTTGATGGTGTTTTATTCTTTTATATTTTTCCACAAACTTTAGATACTTCAAAGATTCATATTATTAAAACAAAACATATTAACACATTAACTTACTCAGCATTACATAAAGTATCCTGAATTATGTTCAGCCAAGTCCAGTTGCCAATAATTTTAACCCACCTTGGAAAACTATGACCTGGATGACATCTGCATGAGGAGTACTTTTACTTTCGGTACATTAAATAGATTTTGATTCTTTTGTACTTTTTAAAGTAAAATGTTTAAAGCAGGACCATTTAAAGGCTTTTATTATTTAACAGATTATTTCTACATGGTGTGGTAATATTACTTTTAAAGGTACCACTTCCTTTGATATATAATAAAACACAACGTCACACAGCTCATTTAGTGAACATGGATTAATGAAAATATCATAGTTGTTACTTTAATTGTTAATGGTGAGCAGTTACTTCTTTTCACTTCACATTAACAACCAACACAGTCAATATTACTAGATTATAAATTACAGTGAGTAGTTATTTAGTGTATCAGGGTATCAATCAAACACTTTTGAGGTACTTGTATGAGTACCAGGGAACAAGACAGTAACATGTACCCTCTAAGTATTTCCCTGGTACAGAGTCTTTACACAGCGTACTTAGTGAAGCTTCTGACAGAATCAGACTTTGAAAAGCTTTTTGACACAGGATGGATTAAAGTTTGATGTCATGTTAGTCTGTCTCAGTCCACAGATAAGATAAACACCAACACGTACAGTACTTACACACACAGCTGAAGCTCACCAACACCAATAAAACCAGAATCAGGGTGTCCATGTTTCTCTACTGCGGTTTTCGTGCGTCCTCCAGCTCCAGATGAACAGAACAGAAGAGCTGAAGGGAAGTGAGTCTTTGTGGGAGGAAAAAAGTCAGCGAGCAGCGCTTCCTTCTATTCAATTGTTGTGGTTTCAGAGTGAAGGACTTCTCGGCGCTGGTGACCGACGTGGAAATGCTGGTCTGTCGGAAATACCAGAGTACATCCCACATGTTCAGTTGTTCTAATAAACCTGAAGAAGAAAACACCCAGCTACAGGAGGAGGAGGAGGTGTAAACATCTCAGATATTTCATTATCAGAACTTTAACTAAAAATATTAATAACAATAATACACAGAGAAGAAGATGATCTCATGTCTTGGTTTATTTAGTTTCAAACCACATATGAGCAATAAAAACACATTCATTAATCGAAATTGAAGTGTAATTGAAGCAAATCAAGTTTTGAAACCACAAATTTCTTTCTGGCGAACTGAAAATGTTTCAAGTTGAGCAGAAAATTCATGTGACACTTTTACGAGGGCCTATCAGCGCTGAGATCCTCCTGACGTCACTGAGAAATAACAGGACAGACTTATTTTCATGGGCACCTAGAGCTCTACGATTCAACGTCTTTACGCACCCTCGGCTCAAAACTAAATGACAAAATAGGTCATCAAAGCCACCCAAAACGACAAATACGAGCACTGACTGTCCCGGTCCAGCGACTTAAACGTGGTGAAACGGTCACACTTTGGTTAGGTTTAGGAAAACATTGTAGTTTGGGTTAAAGTATGTACGCTATGATAATCATGTGACGAAGTTAGTAAAGCTATTTAACATAAAACTCAACATTTACTTGGTTTCAGATGGGACTCAAACGGTGTTCTCCTGTGTGAAAGTTCTGGGTTTGGCCCATCCATCCATCCATCCATCCATCCACGCATTCATCCATCCACACATCCATCCATCCACGCATCCATCCATCCACGCATTCGTCCATCCATCCACGCATCCATCCATCCACGCATTCATCCCTCCACGCATCCATCCATCCACACATCCTTCAATCCACGCATTCATCCATCCATCCACGCATTCATCCATCCATCCACGCATCCATCCATCCATCCACGCATTCATCCATCCACGCATCCATCCATCCACGCATTCATCCATCCATCCATCCACACATCCATCCACACATCCATCCATCCACACATCCATCCACACATCCATCCATCCACACATCCTTCCATCCACGCATTCATCCATCCATCCACGCATCCATCCACACATCCATCCATCCACGCATCCATCCATCCACACATCCTTCCATCCATCCATCCACGCATTCATCCATCCATCCGAACATCCATCCATCCATCGACACATCCTTCCATCCATCCATCCATCCATCCATCCATCCATCCATCCATCCATCTATACATCCTTTCACGCATTCATCCATCCATCCGAACATCCATCCATCCATCGACACATCCTTCCATCCATCCATCCATCCATCCATCCATCCATCCACTCATCCACCCATCTATACACCCACCCTGTCCACCTCCATGCCTGGACTTTCTTGCTATTTCTAATACGTCACAGTACTTCTATCTTTGCCGCTGTTGTACAACAGACGTCAGTGGGGTCATAATGGTGTGGTAACTAACAACCTACATGGTTGTTTTTTGTTAATTATAGGCTGTCGTTACTGTAAAGACAGAAAAAAACAGGAGAGGGCCTGGAGAAAAATTAGTAAAACTGTATGTGGTATCTATGGAGGTAAGCTCTCTTCCTTCTGAAAGGAGTACTGCCATTGGCTGTTCATAGACCAAAACCACTTCAGCCAGCTTGTTACAGTTAGCTTTTACTCCCCAAGGACTTTACAGAACAGTTTTTTTTTATTTAAAACTGAAATGTTTGTTCAATGGCTCTTTGATAGCAGAACAGGAGAGACGATCTGACGAATGTTAACAAAATCAAAAGCAAACAGCAAAGCATCAAACATTAAGAATCCACGTTTCTTTAAAAAAAAGCCCTGGCATAAAGCAAACAGAGCTGACACCTGATGACCCGTTAGCTCTGATGTTCGCTGCTGGAGTGACTAACAACTAAATAACGTGCTGCCTGTTTAGACAGAGCTGAGGCTGAACACTGCAGTCTTTAGGAAGTGCTGGCAGGTCTTTGGATTTTCAGTTTTTAAAAACTTTTTAGGGAAGTCAAACATTGAATGTTTTGTGTGCTTTTCGTTCATAAGATATCAAAAAAACTAACTCTCCTTTCAGACATTTCTCCCTCACGGTTTCTAAGAATGCTTCTGTTTGTGATGGAGGACTTGACACTTCTGTTGTCTTTGCAAAGTCTTTAAATTTACACCATCCCCTCCTCCTTCCCGTACTTATCTTCAGGCATAATGCACCTCTGGAGGACAGGGTGTTAAATCAGCCCCCTCTCCTTCACTGACATCCTGTCCTGCTCAGGAGGAAGAGGAGGGCATCTCCTCCACCCTCCACATCCTGCAGCCTTCACACACAACCAACACACGACACACTCTTCTGAAACTGTTGATGATTTTACTGTTTGTTTACTTTGTAGGTTAATTAGTTTGTAGTTTAATTAGTTTGCCGTTTGTTTACTTGGTAATGTAATTAGTTTGCAGTTTAAGTAGATTGCAGTTTGTTTAGTTTGTAGTTTAATTTGTTTGCAGTTTCATTAGTTTTCAGTTTGTTTACTTGGTAGTTTAATTAGTTGGTATTTTAATTAGTTCAGTTCAGTTCAACAGTATTGTCAGACTCGGGGTCCATCAGAACACACAACATCATAATAGACAACTAGTTTGTAGTTTAATTAGTTTGCAGTTTGTTTACGTGGTAGTTGAATTAGTTTGTAGTTTAATTAGTTTGCCGTTTGTTTACTCGGTAATGTAATTAGTTTGCAGTTTAAGTAGATTGCAGTTTGTTTAGTTTGTAGTTTA
Organism: Micropterus dolomieu; assembly: GCF_021292245.1. Classification (NCBI taxonomy): domain Eukaryota; kingdom Metazoa; phylum Chordata; class Actinopteri; order Centrarchiformes; family Centrarchidae; genus Micropterus; species Micropterus dolomieu. The sequence goes on from NC_060171.1 coordinate 2,497,756, forward strand.
ATTTGTTCGCAGTTTGTTTAGTTTGTAGTTTAATTTGTTTGCAGTTTCATTAGTTTTCAGTTTGTTTACTTGGTAATTTAATTAGTTGGTATTTTAATTAGTTCAGTTCAGTTCAACAGTATTGTCAGACTCGGGGTCCATCAGAAAAACACACAACATCATAATAGACAACTAGTTTGTAGTTTAATTAGTTTACAGATTGTTTACGTGGTATTTTAATTAGTTTGCAGTTTGTTTAGTTTGTAATTTAATTTGTTTGCTGTTTAAGTAGTTTGCATTTTGTTTAGTTTGTAGTATGTTTACTTGGTAGTTTAATTAGTTTGTAGTTCAATTAGTTTGCAGTTTGTTTGGTTTGTAGTATGTTAACTTGGTGATTTAATTAGTTTGTAGCAGTCCTTGAAGTGGGCCGGAACGCACCTCAACATTTTATTCTTTGGCGTACCGGGACTGTTTCTTGCACACTGGCACTTCTCACAAGCTGTAGTTTAATAAGTGTTCAGTTAATAACTTACAGACAGACACACAGAAATAACGACCAAAAAAACATAAAATAAATAAACACCACAGAACACCAACAGATTAGTCAGCTAGTGTGTGCCAGTGTGTGTTTACAGAAAATGCAGTGTGTGTTGGAGAGCAGTGTGTGTGTTGAAGTGCAGTGTGTGTGTTGAAGTGCAGTGTGTGTTTACAGTAAATGCAGTGTGTGTTGGAGAGCAGTGTGTGTGTTGGGGTGCAGTGTGTGTGTTGGAGTGCAGTGTGTGTTTACAGTAAATGCAGTGTGTGTTGGAGTGCAGTGTGTGTGTTGGGGTGCAGTGTGTGTGTTGGAGTGCAGTGTGTGTTTACAGTAAATGCAGTGTGTGTTGGAGTGCAGTGTGTGTTTACAGTAAATGCAGTGTGTGTTGGAGTGCAGTGTGTGTTTACAGTAAATGCAGTGTGTGTTGGGGTGCAGTGTGTGTGTTGGAGAGCAGTGTGTGTTTACAGTAAATGCAGCGTGTGTTGGAGTGCAGTGTGTGTGTTGAAGTGCAGTGTGTGTGTTGAAGTGCAGTGTGTGTGTTGTAGTGCAGTGTGTGTTTACAGTAAATGCAGTGTGTGTTGGGGTGCAGTGTGTGTGTTGGAGTGCAGTGTGTGTGTTGGGGTGCAGTGTGTGTGTTGGAGTGCAGTGTGTGTTTACAGTAAATTCAGTGTGTGTTGGAGTGCAGTGTGTGTTTACAGTAAATGCAGTGTGTGTTGGAGTGCAGAATGTGTTTACAGTAAATGCAGTGTGTGTTTACAGTAAATGCAGTGTGTGTTGGAGTGCAGAGTGTGTTTACAGTAAATGCAGTGTGTGTTGGAGTGCAGTGTGTGTTTACAGTAAATGCAGTGTGTGTTGGAGTGCAGTGTGTGTTTATAGTAAATGCAGTGTGTGTTGGAGTGCAGTGTGTGTTTACAGTAAATGCAGTGTGTGTTGGAGTGCAGTGTGTGTTTACAGTAAATGCAGTGTGTGTTGGAGTGCAGTGTGTGTTTATAGTAAATGCAGTGTGTGTTGGAGTGCAGTGTGTGTGTTGGAGTGCAGTGTGTGTTTACAGTAAATGCAGTGTGTGTTGGAGTGCAGTGTGTGTTTACAGTAAATGCAGTGTGTGTTGGAGTGCAGTGTGTGTT
>NC_060171.1:2499493-2503808 GCF_021292245.1 Micropterus dolomieu
TTATAGTAAATGCAGTGTGTGTTGGAGTGCAGTGTGTGTTTACAGTAAATGCAGTGTGTGTTGGAGTGCAGTGTGTGTTTACAGTAAATGCAGTGTGTGTTGGAGTGCAGTGTGTGTTTATAGTAAATGCAGTGTGTGTTGGAGTGCAGTGTGTGTTTACAGTAAATGCAGTGTGTGTTGGAGTGCAGTGTGTGTTTACAGTAAATGCAGTGTGTGTTGGAGTGCAGTGTGTGTTTATAGTAAATGCAGTGTGTGTTGGAGTGCAGTGTGTGTGTTGGAGTGCAGTGTGTGTTTACAGTAAATGCAGTGTGTGTTGGAGTGCAGTGTGTTTACAGTAAATTCAGTGTGTGTGTGTTGGAGTGCAGTGTGTGTTTACAGTAAATGCAGTGTGTGTTGGCGTGCAGTGTGTTTACAGTAAATTCAGTGTGTGTGTGTTGGAGTGCAGTGTGTGTTTACAGTAAATGCAGTGTGTGTTGGAGAGCAGTGTGTTTACAGTAAATTCAGTGTGTGTGTGTTGGAGTGCAGTGTGTGTTTACAGTAAATGCAGTGTGTGTTGGAGTGCAGTGTGTGTTTACAGTAAATGCAGTGTGTGTTGGAGTGCAGTGTGTTTACAGTAAATTCAGTGTGTGTGTGTTGGAGTGCAGTGTGTGTTTACAGTAAATGCAGTGTGTGTTGGAGTGCAGTGTGTTTACAGTAAATTCAGTGTGTGTGTGTTGGAGTGCAGTGTGTGTTTACAGTAAATGCAGTGTGTGTTGGCATGCAGTGTGTTTACAGTAAATTCAGTGTGTGTGTGTTGGAGTGCAGTGTGTGTTTACAGTAAATGCAGTGTGTGTTGGAGTGCAGTGTGTATTGTAACAGGATTAACCTCTGCTGGTAAGAATATGGGAGTCCTATTAGCATCAAAGGCCGTTTAGGGTGAAAACATTGAAATACAGACACACGCACTGAAAACGATCTCACACACACTATGTGTGTGCAAACACACACTGAAACACTGAAATACAGGCGTATCCGAGTGTGCGTGTGTAAAAAATATTTCTGTGTGCCCGAAAGCTATTGTAGTATAACAGGAAGGCTTATACCTATCCTAACTTTCAAAAAAAAAGCATGGCGACCGTGATAAAACATGGATTTGTGTGCGAATTATATTCCTAGATACAGATTGTGTATCTAGGCAACTATATGCACAATTAATCGTGTGCACACAGATGAGGAACAATATTCAGTTCAACATCCCTAAAACTACAGCGATAGACATTTATTGCATGTCACATTTAATTTTTGCATTTCACCTTCAGATATTTCATACGCTTCATCTCTTTGTCTGCTTATTCACATGAAACCTACTTCGCTTAATGATCTACAATAAGAAATTATTTTCTGACCTTAGAAATATAACAGATTTATTATACATGTTTTTTTAACCATGAATACAACTTCCAGGCACAATGAAATTGCTTCACATGCACAGACGCAGATACACACACACAAGTAGCCTGTATCCTGCTCTGTTTGAAGTTGGTGTGGTGTGAACATTTTCAGTGTGTACATTATCAATGTGCATGTGCCCGTATTTCAGTGTTTTAAGGTGTACGTCTGTATTACAATGTTTTCTCCCTGAACGGCCTCTGATACCATGTAAGAAGGAAGTTCCACCCTCAGCAGGAAGTCATGCTGTTTAACCTCGACTACAGGACAATCCCAGACCACTGAGAGCGCACACACGCACACCTCGCAGAGTTGAATTGAGTGCTGCTTATCTTCATTTATAGTTATTACGGTCTTTGGACTAAATATGCTGTAATTAAAGAAAAGTGCTGCCGAGAACAAGCCAGGGGGGTCAGCCCCGTCCTGACTGAGTTATTGTAAGATTCTTTTAGTTTCACTCATAAACATACACCCTAAAATATTCACCAATAAAACAAACAAATAAAAAAAGAAAAACCCAACGTGTCAACAAGGTGTTCTGCATAGAACAGTGTGATGCTGTGACCGGTTGCTTGGGCTGCCTGTTAGTTCAGCGCCTAACAATATTTTCATCAGGTTTGTGAATCATCACTTTGGTAACCGGTGTCTTCTTCCTGATGGCAGGGCTTCATTTTAAGAGGAGGGGGGTGTTAAATGGACTGCATGTTGAGGGGCTGCAATGATTGTGCTGCTTGTTTCAGGACTGCCAGGCTCTGTCGCCAGGGATGCTTTAATATCTCCACAGTAAATACGATTTCTCAGGTAAGATTCAAACCAACTAACTACAAGGTCGTCACAACCAATGGCCTCTAATTCATCACATGAACCTAAGTCACCTTCAAGCCGCTGAGCATCAGCCTGTTAGAGCGTGAAACGTGAACACACTTTTGCCAAACGCAGACACCAAGGCCATGCCGGAACAGGCAGGTAGTGGGTTTCATTTAAATGATAAGACAAAAGGGGATCAACAAAAGCAAACAAATCCAAAAAACATCCAGGAGACAGGCCGGTAAATGCGACCACACACGCAAACGATCCGACAAGAACAAAGAGAACATGCAAACCTAAATACCTGAGAAAGAGGGGACAAACGAGGCTCAGGTAGAGACAATCAGGGAAAATCAAAGAATAGACGAGGACACAGACGGCAGTAAACTTCAAAATAAAACAGGAAATATAAAACAAAAACCTAAAACTGTGACAAAATGTTGTGTGAGCTCAGAGATCTGCAGCAACAACACTGTGATCATATTAAATATTATTCACTAATTCACTAACTGTCATTCATTACCTGCAGAACTACTGTACTGTACAACCTAACTACGTAACACTAGCCGAGCCACGCAAACTATAACCAGTAGGTGTGTAGTCTGAAACCACGTTTGGAAGAACAAATATGACCTGTCACCTTTTAAATGAATGAATGAAGATGATTTGGAAGAAATTATTCAGTACTGACGTTTTTATTGTCATCAGGAAACAGGAAGTTAATCAGAGCTCTTGGTTTTGGCGTTTGTGGCGTGCAACAGCAGACAAACCAGAAGCTGGCGTGTTGGCTTTGTGCTCCACCTCCTCGTCCAGACAGTTCAGACCATCCATCTTTCCTCACAGAGGTCAGAGGTCAGGGTCTGGGCGTGTTTTCAAGGTCCTGCTCTCTGATTGGCTGAGGAAGTGTCTCATTGCAGAGGAAGACGAGGTTTCCTGAACAGAAACTCAACCTGAAAGACGAAGAGGAAGAGCTTTATGACTGTGTGTGTGTGTGTGTGTGTGTGTGTGTTCCTGAGGCTCAGCTGAACACACTTTATTATCATGTTGTTAGTTCATGTTAAAATGAGACGACCTGGTTATAAGTCAAAGAAGGAAAACATGAAACATTTACATTAATCAGTGCAGCTTTAGTCACTGACTGTCTCTCTCCTGTCAGGCTGATTTTCTCTGAGTCAATTAGTTTCAGTCTTTCTGTAATATGTCATTATAAATATTCAGACAAATTGAATTTTACACACATGCAGAGTCAGTTCTTTGCATTTAACCCATCCTAATGAGTCATCATGCTGAGCAGGGAGCAGTCAGGGGTTCAGAATAGGACAGGAATCCATGCTGGTCTTGAACCAGCAACCTTCCGGTTCCCGGACCAAATCCCCAGAGTCTGAGCAAACGCAACTCCGTCCTCACTGACCTGAACCTAGCTGGCAATGAAACTGCTTCAGGTTCTGGTTCTGGAAGTGGCTGTGTGCTCCTCTTCAGAGGTTGGGAAGTTAACCAGCTTATTTCTGAGTGTGAAGTTGGGCAACCCGCTTTGATAAAAATGTTTTTTAACAAATATACACGGACAGCTGCAGACACTGCTGTTACGGCTGTATGTGTTTCCCTGTGCTGTGTCCTTTTCTTTCCTCTAGCTCTACCCCAGGAGTGCTCCAGCTAATTACTGAATGAGGTCCACCTGGCCTTGGAAGGTGGCCTTTAGAAGCTCCTGTACCAGCATCAGAAGGAGGCTTTTTGATTTGGGACTGCTGGTCTTGCTGCCTCTCAGCTGGGACATTCTGTGTTATGTTCTTGTGTGTTTTTGGTGTTGTTGATTTATTGTGTTATATTAATAAATCCCACTGATTTGGTTGTTGTAAAGGTGGTTCCCAGTGTTTAGTTTGAGGTCAGTGGGGTCAGTGGGCCGTAACAACCATGGACACAGACTACAGCCAGTGTTATACTTTTTTGCGTACGCAAGGGACCACTAGGGTCCATGTGATGAGAAAACTTCATCAGAGGGGACTCCTCACCCCACAGACCTCAACACGTACTCTCCGATCTGCCTCAGCGTATCTTCTGAAACCTCCCAGAACCAAGCTTC
>NC_060171.1:2503908-2522296 GCF_021292245.1 Micropterus dolomieu
GACTACAGGACAATCCCAGACCACTGAGAGCGCACACACGCACACCTCGCAGAGTTGAATTGAGTGCTGCTTATCTTCATTTATAGTTATTACGGTCTTTGGACTAAATATGCTGTAATTAAAGAAAAGTGCTGCCGAGAACAAGCCAGGGGGGTCAGCCCCGTCCTGACTGAGTTATTGTAAGATTCTTTTAGTTTCACTCATAAACATACACCCTAAAATATTCACCAATAAAACAAACAAATAAAAAAAGAAAAACCCAACGTGTCAACAAGGTGTTCTGCATAGAACAGTGTGATGCTGTGACCGGTTGCTTGGGCTGCCTGTTAGTTCAGCGCCTAACAATATTTTCATCAGGTTTGTGAATCATCACTTTGGTAACCGGTGTCTTCTTCCTGATGGCAGGGCTTCATTTTAAGAGGAGGGGGGTGTTAAATGGACTGCATGTTGAGGGGCTGCAATGATTGTGCTGCTTGTTTCAGGACTGCCAGGCTCTGTCGCCAGGGATGCTTTAATATCTCCACAGTAAATACGATTTCTCAGGTAAGATTCAAACCAACTAACTACAAGGTCGTCACAACCAATGGCCTCTAATTCATCACATGAACCTAAGTCACCTTCAAGCCGCTGAGCATCAGCCTGTTAGAGCGTGAAACGTGAACACACTTTTGCCAAACGCAGACACCAAGGCCATGCCGGAACAGGCAGGTAGTGGGTTTCATTTAAATGATAAGACAAAAGGGGATCAACAAAAGCAAACAAATCCAAAAAACATCCAGGAGACAGGCCGGTAAATGCGACCACACACGCAAACGATCCGACAAGAACAAAGAGAACATGCAAACCTAAATACCTGAGAAAGAGGGGACAAACGAGGCTCAGGTAGAGACAATCAGGGAAAATCAAAGAATAGACGAGGACACAGACGGCAGTAAACTTCAAAATAAAACAGGAAATATAAAACAAAAACCTAAAACTGTGACAAAATGTTGTGTGAGCTCAGAGATCTGCAGCAACAACACTGTGATCATATTAAATATTATTCACTAATTCACTAACTGTCATTCATTACCTGCAGAACTACTGTACTGTACAACCTAACTACGTAACACTAGCCGAGCCACGCAAACTATAACCAGTAGGTGTGTAGTCTGAAACCACGTTTGGAAGAACAAATATGACCTGTCACCTTTTAAATGAATGAATGAAGATGATTTGGAAGAAATTATTCAGTACTGACGTTTTTATTGTCATCAGGAAACAGGAAGTTAATCAGAGCTCTTGGTTTTGGCGTTTGTGGCGTGCAACAGCAGACAAACCAGAAGCTGGCGTGTTGGCTTTGTGCTCCACCTCCTCGTCCAGACAGTTCAGACCATCCATCTTTCCTCACAGAGGTCAGAGGTCAGGGTCTGGGCGTGTTTTCAAGGTCCTGCTCTCTGATTGGCTGAGGAAGTGTCTCATTGCAGAGGAAGACGAGGTTTCCTGAACAGAAACTCAACCTGAAAGACGAAGAGGAAGAGCTTTATGACTGTGTGTGTGTGTGTGTGTGTGTGTGTGTTCCTGAGGCTCAGCTGAACACACTTTATTATCATGTTGTTAGTTCATGTTAAAATGAGACGACCTGGTTATAAGTCAAAGAAGGAAAACATGAAACATTTACATTAATCAGTGCAGCTTTAGTCACTGACTGTCTCTCTCCTGTCAGGCTGATTTTCTCTGAGTCAATTAGTTTCAGTCTTTCTGTAATATGTCATTATAAATATTCAGACAAATTGAATTTTACACACATGCAGAGTCAGTTCTTTGCATTTAACCCATCCTAATGAGTCATCATGCTGAGCAGGGAGCAGTCAGGGGTTCAGAATAGGACAGGAATCCATGCTGGTCTTGAACCAGCAACCTTCCGGTTCCCGGACCAAATCCCCAGAGTCTGAGCAAACGCAACTCCGTCCTCACTGACCTGAACCTAGCTGGCAATGAAACTGCTTCAGGTTCTGGTTCTGGAAGTGGCTGTGTGCTCCTCTTCAGAGGTTGGGAAGTTAACCAGCTTATTTCTGAGTGTGAAGTTGGGCAACCCGCTTTGATAAAAATGTTTTTTAACAAATATACACGGACAGCTGCAGACACTGCTGTTACGGCTGTATGTGTTTCCCTGTGCTGTGTCCTTTTCTTTCCTCTAGCTCTACCCCAGGAGTGCTCCAGCTAATTACTGAATGAGGTCCACCTGGCCTTGGAAGGTGGCCTTTAGAAGCTCCTGTACCAGCATCAGAAGGAGGCTTTTTGATTTGGGACTGCTGGTCTTGCTGCCTCTCAGCTGGGACATTCTGTGTTATGTTCTTGTGTGTTTTTGGTGTTGTTGATTTATTGTGTTATATTAATAAATCCCACTGATTTGGTTGTTGTAAAGGTGGTTCCCAGTGTTTAGTTTGAGGTCAGTGGGGTCAGTGGGCCGTAACAACCATGGACACAGACTACAGCCAGTGTTATACTTTTTTGCGTACGCAAGGGACCACTAGGGTCCATGTGATGAGAAAACTTCATCAGAGGGGACTCCTCACCCCACAGACCTCAACACGTACTCTCCGATCTGCCTCAGCGTATCTTCTGAAACCTCCCAGAACCAAGCTTCTGCTCAGCTGCTCCCAGTCTGTGGAATGCTCTCCCTGAACACCTGAGCACACCACAGACTGTGGATGCTTTTAAAACGTGGCCTTAAAACCCACCTTTACCACCGTACCAGAAAATCCACCAGTGCAGAAGTTCCAAAAAAGAATTTTCGGCTTTGAAATATTAAGTACATGACTTACAGTATTATGTAACCAGAAAATGCCTTAATCTACGTAAAATGTAATCTGAGACTTAGCAGCGTTCCCGGGATCTTTTTACTTCCGTTAGATTTAAGTATTAGCACTTCTAAGATAAAGGTCAATAGTTAATGTTAAAACATATCAAGTATGTTTTGATAACACAGTAGAAGTTTCAGTAGAAACAAGGGAAAACACTGTTAGAGAAGAAGGAAATGGAAAATTACCCAGGAAGAAGATTTTTGAGTTCATCATAACTCACTAAAACCCTCACTTTTTCAAACATGATATCCAGGAATAAAGGTCATCCTAAATTACGGTCTAGTACAGTATCCTGCTCTATTATTTTTACATGAATTCATAGGTGTCATTTACACTGGGGACACTGGGGACACTGGGGACATGTCCCCACCACTTTTTGAAATGGCTGATTTTGTCCCCATCATTTTTTGAAAGTATTTGTTAAAAGGGTTCTGATAAATTGCTTTCAACAAGAAATGTTACTTAACAAATGAGAATGCTTTGAGAAAGGTTTATTTACACAATAAGAAACATGCAGTGTAAATATCTAAGAAACGAATGTGCTAGTAAGCTTAAGCTTTCTTGGACTACTTAAGGTGGAAAAACAAATTGCTGATTACTAAATTACATAACATTATACTTTGTATTGTCACCTTACACCTTAATTTTGTATTTCCCTTTATATATATAAAAGACATTTCAACCATAAATTGGTCCTGAAAATGTCTCCAGAATGCAGGAAATTAAGTGTTTAATGCTCAAAATCATATATCACAGTACTGAATATTTATTCTAATATCTTCTTGTTTTGTTCACGTTTCGCGAGCAAGTGTGTCACTGCACCCCCAATCTGAGCCCTTAAATGTCCCCACAACTTTTCTGCACAAAGTGTCGCCCTTGCATGAATTCATTTATTTGTCAGTTCAGCTGTAAACACTGTTCCAGTTTCCCTGATCAAGGCGAAGTCCCTCCTTTCTAAAAAGGCTGAACCACAGAGATCTTTAAATCACTCAGATTGAGATCCGTCTGCTTTGGGAGAGCCAACAGGAGCAACCTCTGCACCACGAAGAACTACATCACTTTATCTTCCGAGCTCAGAAAACATCATTCAAAGTCAAAGGAGAGATGGGATTATGGCAAAAGTTCATGCAAGTTGATAAGGTGTCAACGTGAGTAAAAAATTCCCACCAGTCCTTGCTGCCCTCTGCCGGTTACTTACTGGTTTTTAAAGCCTTGTGTTGTCAGTCTCCTTCCTGCTTTAACAGTTTGCTCTCTCTGTGTCAGAGTAAGCAGACCTCTACAGAATGAAGTAGAAACAAACTTAATAAGTGAACATTAACTTAGCTGAGTCTATCTAGTGCATCTCCCCTACTGACAACCTGAAGCACAGCACCTGGAAATGATAGATTAATGTTATTAGTGTTCCCAGCTGCACGAGGCCCGTTCAAACTGCCTCCGCTTGATTTACTTTCAAACATTTTAAATTTAAAATACTATTTATACTCCAGCTTGGCTGAGTACTTGGTGATTATTGTTTATAATGATATGCACTCAAAGAGGGCCTTTGCATAGTGTGCGGGGCCCGGGCTGTTCTGTTTTGGAGAGGTAGGGGGCAGTAATCAGAAAATGAAAGTGTCTCAGATCTCAGCAACAAACATGTTGTACAAAGTTTTTATAACTGGAGCTCAGCCCAAACCAAGTAATAAAAAAGTGGAACGATTCTTTAAAGCAGGTCTGGTACCTGAGGGTTGGAAAGCTGGAGTGCCCAGCAGGCACCAGGAGGGGGCAGCACACGTCCCAGATCAACCCCCCCCCCCTCCCCAACATCTCTCACATCACATCTGTCTACAGCTGCTTCTCTGCAGCGCTGAATCAGACGGACCCGGTCCCTCTGCGGGTACGATGCTGCTTCTGGTTCTTGTTCTTACCTGGGTCGGGTTAGTCCAAGGTGGGGGGGTGATCGGCGGCTGTCCAGCTGTGTGCAGGTGTGAAGAAGGAGTTGGGATGCTGCAGCATGTTGACTGTGTGGATGTGGGTCTGAGATCAGTTCCCTCCAACCTCAGCAGCTTCACCTTCGCCCTGTGAGTTCCAAGTTTCTCTTTTCTTCACTTTAATTTTGTTCTTGGAAAAAAAAAGTCTCTGCAGTAGAACAACATATTTAGTACATTTAAATGTAAAACAAAATGAATATTTAGAGAAACTAAATGTTTTCAAAAGCGAGTGTGAAGAGAACTAGTTTATGATGTTTTACTTGGGTCTCGGGCTTTGAAACACACTATCTGTGCAAAATGTATTCTACCATAATATTAATTATAATATTTAATGATTAAAAGATTTCTTTCTTTCTTCATTAAACTTCATTGTGCCGTTTTGTGTGATCTCTTTTAAACTAAATTTTCCACGGACGGTCTGAAGCCTACAGTTTCACCTGTATGACTGTTCTTAAAAAATCTAGTGAAGTCACCAGGTTAATTTTTATTATTTTTTTTTAATAAAAATGATTTCTATTACATTTTTATTTAAATATACAATATAAAACAAATGAGGAGGTGAGAGAACAGTAAAAACACACCGTTTCTATTTTATTATGGTGGCTATGTGATTAACAAGACCAGCGCGTATCGTCTTCCTCAGATCCTCTTGTTTTTTATCATATGATGTGTAGCCTACATTTATATATATAAACATATATTTACTAATTTACAAATAAACACAAAGGAATGAAAAATACTGTGTGCAAAGCTAATAATAATAATAAGAAGAAGAATAAGAAGAAGAATGTATGTGAGTAAAAATGAAAATAACCTCCATGAAACTCTCATATTCAGCAGTTAAACATTGGAAACAGGTCGTTAGCTTCAGTGGATTTCAAAGGAGGATTCAACTTCAAAAATGTTCTTTCAACAAAAGTAATAAGATCATATAATTAATAATAATTTACAAGTGTGACATGAGGAGTGTCTGAAGCTCTGTGGGCGGCCGACAAAATGCAAACTAAAGATTCAACTGGTTTCCTGCGTCAGTTAAACTCAAACAGGTCGGATTAGAAGTGAAATCTGCTCACAGCGACGGCCTGCAGGATAGGAAACGTGCAGACAGATGAGGACACATGAAACACAAAGAAAACAGCACGAGGAGGGAAGTAATCCAAGTGAATATAACTAGAAAGTGCACGTCGTCATGGTCTTGGGTTATTAGAACAAGGAGATTCATTTGAATAAACTGCACAGCGAATCTACCGAACTTATACACAAATATATGTAAAATATAGGAATGGGCTAAATAAGTGAGATATTATTTAAACTAAATAAAATGAAGTCTGGAAGAAAAGGTGTTAAAGAGGCCCAAAAAAAGATGAGAGGAGGGAAAGAGGAGACAGGGACTGAAGTTTCTCTGAGAAAGTCACAGGTCGTGCCTGTCGCTTATCTTTGGATCTAATGCTGTAAAAAAAGCCAAAAAAAACAAGCTGTTGGTGAAGTTTGTTGGTGAAAAGCCTGAAAAGAAAAAGAGGGGAAAATATAATGAAGATTTTCCTTTAACACTGAAGCTTCTCCTGAGGTAGAGAATTCTCTTCGTTTGAAAGACTTTTCTCATAAAACAAAATAAATACACTTATTACAGGAATTCAATTTAAATGAATGAATCATAAAATAACTGAACAGTTTGTGGTCTGAATGAAGAAACCGGCTGACAAATAATAAACTCAGGGTCACAGTGACTCTGCAGCTGCAGGCCGTAGGAGCTTCTTTTATAAAAAGAAAAATGTTTTTGCTCCAAAGAACCAAAGAACACGTCTTTCTTTCTTTAATTTATTTTTATTTATATATTGTCTTATTTTTTTGTTTTTTTTTCTCTTTACTTTTTGTGTTGGACTTTATCAGGATGAGCTGGAGCCAACCAAACTGAAATTAATCAATTAAATTGATGTATAATTAAAACATAAAAAGTGTGATTTCTGACTTCAGACACAAAGATTATTATTATTATTATTAAAAGACTAAAGAGAGAAATTTAAAGGAAAAGCAGAATAAAACTTCAGATCTTAAAATCCTACTTAAGTAATAGTATAAAGTATTACAAGTAGGTCAGCTGTGATATTATTGGCTACAACTAATGATTATTATTTTCAATTCATCAGCCGATAATGTATTTTTGGTCTTGACTGCTTCATGCACAGTTATCTAGTTTATTCCAGTGGTTCCCAATCTAGGGGTCGGGCCCCTCCAGATGGTCACCAGATAAATCTGAGGGGTCGTGAGGTTATTAAGGGGAGGAGAAAAAAAAGAAGAACCAAAGTTCAGATACACAAATCTGTTTTTTGGATAAATTAAATGTGACGTTTGATCAGGTGACCAGTTTTCTTCCTGGACCAGGAAACTTTCAAATCAAAACTTTTTATGTGATCATGGCTGAAATATGATTATTTATTGGAAACTGTGCTGGATTTAAATGATTTTCACTGAAAACAAAAGTCCTGCTGAAAGACTCTTTTCACAACACATCCTCAGACCTAAATGACTAAACAGTCCGACTCAGGTGACGTCGCGCTGACTTGGTTTCAAACGGGACTCAGACTCTGGTGTCCTGAGTGAAAGTCCTGTGTTTGTTTGACCTGTCCACCCCGACCACCTCCTTATGTGGACTTTGTCGCTCTTTATACTACATCACCTTACTTCTCCTGACACTAAAGGTCGCAGCCCGACAAATGTAAATGTAAATGTAAAAAAAGGGTCATAATAAGCTGCTGCACAGTCCGCTGCAGACGGGCTCATTATACAAAAAAACAAAAACAGGCTACAACTCAGACAAAGCAATATGGGTGGATTTATCACAACAGTTTGTTATGACATGGTAGAATTTAACTCAGTTAAAAGATTGTCAGAAACACTACATTGACATTAAACCGACATTTATCTGACAATTTATCTGACACTCACCTGCTCACTAAAACCTGTTGTACATAACAATAGATCCACCTGTATTCTGGCACTTGAGTGGAGCCCACCTGCAATACACTCTCCACAGCATGGACTTATTTAAGAACATATAAAAGAATAAAGTGTCAGCTTAATGCCAAGCTATAAAAGGAACAGACACAGGATGAGAGGGCAGGATGATTGGACACAGGTGAAACACATCAGGTGGAAACAATCAACCAAGAGAACACAAAGACAAGAAGTAAAAGTCACTCAAGAGACACAAAACAGTGACATAAAACCCCTCCAGTGTTTCGGTGGGTCACACATCCCTGAGTGGACACCTCGGGCCACGTGGTGTGATGAGACGCACAGCTGGGCAGATGTGTTGTGGGTTCATCCTGTTAACTCACTGTTTGTTTCAGAGACGTGAGTATGAACGAGCTGAAGGAGCTTCCTGCGCAGATCTTCAGCAGCCTCCACCACCTCCACGAGCTGTGAGTAAACCCCCCCTGTTTTATAACAGTTCTTCACTTCTTTCTAATAACGCTTTAAAGAGGTGGTATTCTGCTCTTTGGCTTTTTCCCTCTCTTTTATTGAGTTCTATACCTTTTTTGTACATGTAACAGGTTTGCAAAGTGAAAAAGCCCAAAGTCCAGCCCAAAGGGAGTTCCCATCCCAGAAAGCTCTGCTCTGAACTGAAAACAGCTCGTTTGTAGTCCAGCCGCGTCCCTTTCATCCCTGTGACGTCACAGGGATGAAAGCTAAACACGCCTCATATAACGCTCGCCAAGCGGCTCCTCAGAAACAGCGAGCTGCAGCACACAGCTCTCCTCTCCCTTCCAAACACTAGCGACCCTCCAGGCAGTCAGTGGACATAAAGTTGTTCCTGTGATGTAGAGACAGAGCTCAGTTAAAACTTTATGGATACAGATTAATAACTCACCGCTCTGAAACTCTCGCTCCAGTCCGTGTTGCCGACCGGCTCGGCTGAACCCCAGCCGTTTACCGGCTTCTCGCTGACCCGCCCTTCTCTGCTTCTGATTGGCTAGTAGTCCTTAACTAGGAACTGTGGATGTGCAACTCCCAACAAAGATAGAATAGAATAGAATAGAATAGAATAGAATAAACTTTAATTGTCATTGTACAGTAAAACCATACAACGAAATTTGTTTGTGCAACCTCTAAAACAATACTCACGTTTATAAGCACACTCATACAATAAATAAAATAAAATTAATAAAATCCCTATCTAAAAAATACGGATGTGCTTACTAGGGGGTGGAGGGGCATGATTATTCAGTTCTGTGATAGCCCTGGGGATAAAACTGTTCTGCAACCTGGAGGTGCGTGCTCCCAGAGCCCGATACCGCCTGCCAGATGGAAGCAGGGAGAAGAGATGGTTTGAGGGGTGTGTCTCATCCCATCAGATCATTTAGAGACAAGATGTATCTCTACATAGCTAAAACAAAGCCTTCAACACAGGGTGAAAAGAGGAGCTGCAGCAATGTGCAGCACGACAGAAATATGATGTTTTTTGAAAATGAAACCATTTAAACCTGTTCTGGTAAAACCCCTAAATAGGATTTTGCATCCTGACCTGACCTGAAAATGAGCATAATACCACCTCTTTAAAAAAAAGGCCGCAAACAAAGCGAACTAGTGCTGCACAACAATAAAATGTTTTAATCGGGATTAATTGTGTGATTTTCTTGCGATTAATCGCATTGTTACGCACAAAATTGAATAATGAATTCTAAAGTTTTGTATTCCGCACTTTTAATTTTAATGTACTGTTACATACACACAAAAGTGCAATAACATGTGGTTTGCAAACACTTTAAACAGATAAGGAGCTTTTTCCCAGCAGTATTCCACACAGCAGCAATAAAATATTGCTTCTAAATCTCAACTTAAACGTTAATGTGATCAAATCAAATATAAAACCAAAGCTGTTTGCCGCTGCCAGGACGTTACCTTTTATGTAGCTCATTAAAACAACCATCAGAGTCTTAAAACAATCATCAGTTTTCTTTGGGGGGGGGTTCTGAACAGGTATCAGCAGAAACATTTGTCTTTTATCAGGGAGCAGCAGAAACAGTCTGTGTTCAGCAGCAAGTGTCCCTGTCAGAGTGAGGTGAAGTGGTTGCCTCACGCACACGCCGCCAGCCGCCGAAGTTGAATTGTCTTGAACTTTCCTCTCTTACTGTTTGATACTGTTTGTCATGGCAGAGCATCCCCTCAAAAAAAAGTTAAATAGGCTACATCTGTGCACAGAAGTCGTTGCCATGGTTACTATCCGTTGAGCCGTGCACTGCCTTTTTAATATGGCGAGGTATAAATACACGTTGGTGCTGTTTGGGTAACAGTATGGCGTGTGAATGGATTCGATCATACTTGACTGGGAGGCTTCAAAGAGTTGGTATTAACAGCACTCTGTCTGAGGCTAGAGAAATAACATGTGGTGTGCCGCAGGGTAGTGTCCCAGGTCCACTGCTCTTTCTCTTGTATATAAATGACATGAAATCTGTTTGTAATTGTAATATTTTTCTCTACACGGACGATTCAGCCTATATGTTCTCCCATGAGGATTATTGAGAGCCATTTAAGTGAAGAGTTAAAGACCATTAGTGAATGGCAGATGGAGAACAAATTGTCTTTGCATCTGGGGGAAACTGAATCTATTTTATTTGGTTCAAAATAAAGTTTGAGTAGGACACCATTTCTGTGGGTGGTACCCAGATTGAGGTTAAAACTTGTGTTAAATATTTAGGCTGTGATTTAGATAGTTCTTTGAGTGGAGAAAGTATGGGTCAAAGGGTTATCACCAAAGAATTTAATTTCTGGCACGTAAAGCTCATTTTCTAATTAAAGAAAAATGTTAGCGAAAGCTTTAATTCAGCCACACTATGCCTGTACTACATAGGACAGCAGCACCCCAAGAGGATAAAAGTTCAACTTCAAACTGCACAGAATAAATTAGTTGGGTTGATTTTAACCTTAGCACTAGGACCCACGTCGGCTCTTCTGAACTTGAAAATGCTGATTTTACATAGGTACTTTAAAGATTATTTCTACTACTCAACTAGAGGCAGTGCCACTGACATAGTACCTTGTGGATTTAAGAGCTGTTCTGGACAAAACACCTTTTTGTACATGAAAGTATTGGAATGGAACAACTGTTTTTATCAATGCCAATGTGGTGAGTTTTTATTCAGTCTTAAAGAGTATTTTTTATTGTAAGTGTAATTTGTATTAGTATGTGTTAGTTCTTTTGGTCGTATTTTAAAAGGGTTGATTGACCTTTAGTCATCCGTGGCTTGCTTTGCCATCTTTATCAGACTACAACGACCACAATGGAAATAAGTTTGTAACTTATCCTCGACAGTTCTGATAAATGTATAATGTCTCTGTAATGGCATTTTTTATGCCTTTATTTGTGTTACTGTCCAATAAAAATCAATCAATCAATCAATCAATCCCCTCAGACACGCCCACCAAACGAGAGAAAATGTACTTGTAACATGACGTTCAACTAATTTTATTTCAATTATTTATTTATTTGCTCAGGACCATAATCAAATGGTACGGAGCACAAATAAAACAAAAGGAGAGCACACTGCTGGGTAAACAACAAACAGCAAACTTTACTTAAAGGAAGAACATTTTTCAAATCTAAATGAGTAAAAGGCTCAAATCTAAGTGAAAGTGAGAGGAAACATCACCAGGTGTGTGTGTGTGTGTGTGTGTTACCTTCGTTAAACTGCATCACTTGTGTTTCCTGTTTGTGTCGTCCTGCAGGCGGATGGCAGGAAACACTCTGACAAAGATCTCCAGAGATGTTTTCACAGGACTGGTCGGCCTGAAGCTGCTGTATGTGCTGCTTTTATTTAAAGTTTAAATGTATTAAAGTTCAAAAAGCCCCGACAGCCTGTTAGGGCGTACAGCAGTGTTATAAACACACATATTGGATTAAAACTTCGTGAAATCTCCCTGATTTAAAATAAAATATAGAAATGTTCCTCAGTGATAAATTGCTGTTCCCTGTAGACAGTTAAATATCCAACTCTAACTTTGTATTCCTTTTATACTCAGTTCATTAACTAAAATAACCAACAAATAAAAACATCATCTCATAACAACAAACTGAGCACATGGTTTTTTTCATGATGTTTTAAAGTACTGACAGAATTATTTTTTCATCTGCTCGACATTAAATCATTATTATTTGATCATTGTAAATAATTTCATTCAAACTCTCTTTCTGTCAGCTGCTTTTGATAAACCTCCTTTAGCTGATCCAACAAAGTCACGTTCATTAAAATCCAGTAAATGATTGTTTCACTTATATTTAGCATTTTTTCACTGTCTGTCTGTTAGTCAGGTTTTTTTTCCGTCTCGTCTCACAGAACTCTGCAGAACAATCTCCTGAGAACGGTTCCCTCTGGAGCTTTAGCGAACCTGAAGAACCTGCGCTCTCTGTGAGTCACCCAGCCGGATTGTTAAAGGGATAGTAGGGATCGTTATTTTTATTCATATTGATAACATTTTTAAGACTGCTTAACCATCCGAGTCGAAATTTTAAATAGCTACTTTTTTGCATTCTGAATAATGTTTCTGCACCAATTTATGGAGCAAATGTTTTTATTTATATAAAGGAAACACACAAAATTCAGTTGACAATTCAAAAAATAAATATATAACAGAATAAAATCAGCAGCTTTTCTTTTTAGCTTAAGTTTCTTTTTATGCACTTTTTTTTTTTCTAGATTTAAATTTCACTGCATGTTGCACTGCAAATAAACCTTTCTCAAAGCATTGTTATTTGTTATTTAACATTTCTTGGTGCTATATTTCAGAAGATTTTTAACAAAGTAATGTGCACATGTCCCCTGTGTAAATGACACACATGCAAAAAAACACAACATGGATTGTGTTGTGTACTTTGTGTAGAACTTGTTAAAACTATTCTTTCAAAGCAAAATGAGTGGAAGCTCTCTGAGCTTCTAGTGACGGCAGTGAAACGTTCCCAAACAGAGCTTTGATAGTGAATGATTCTGCTTCAGGTAATCTGAGGCACTTAATGAGACCAACAGTCCAAGGCTTCCTGCTCTGTTGCATCATGGTCTGGAGAGTCAGAGAGGACAACAGGTTTCTGATTCAGGCTTCAACATATACAGTCACAGAGTCATTTAAACCCCACTTACCTTTCTACCCTACAGACCCTGGTGGAGGCCGCAATAGCTGTGAAAGGATATTTGAATATATTGTATTATTTATATATATACAAGACTACAGGAAACGGGAGAAGTCGAGTTAGTAACATGCGGAGAAGAGAAAGTAGAGGAGAGGGGAGCTCAGTGCATCATAGGAAATCCCCCGGCAGTCTAGGCCTATAGCAGCATAACTAAGAGATGGTTCAGGACTCACCTGAGCCAGCCCTAACTATAAGCTTTATCAAAGAGGAAAGTCTTAAATCCAGAGACGGTGTCTGCCTCCTGAACCCAAACTGGAACCTGGTTCCGCAGGAGAGGAGCATTTGCACAAAGAGCAATTAAAGCAGCTAGTCTCCAGCCTATTTGCTCACAAAATAAAAGCACAAACATGATGTTTTAAGGTATAAAAGTAAAGATATCCTGATGCAGAGAAAATAGCTGATAGATCTCAAAGAAAAAAGGAGATTATTCCAGTCTCATGGAGCTTTATGTTGTAATGATCTTTATCTGACTAATCTGAAAATTCTGGGTTCAAAGAAAAAGGGATGCTGAGTGTGACAATCGGTGGGTTGGTCAATTTGGTCGGCTTGTGTTTCTGATGCTAGTCCAGGTTGTTCAGTTGACTTAAACGACAGCTTCATGTTTTCTGAAGTCTGGCTGATTTCCATTTGTCTGTATAAACAGTGTTTGGTGGTTGACCTCGTTCCTACTAAAGACACTAACCTTGACAGAAACATTAACGGCCTGATAACGTATGACTCGTCCGTCCAGTGTTGTCCGGGTACTAAACCAACAGGTGAGGCAGGAAAACACCTGAGCCTCCCTCAGACATCTCTAACTGCTGTAACCGACAGTTAACACCTCTCTGTTGTTGGGAAGTGCCAATCCCTGCTTTACACTTCACAGCAGCAGGAGGTGGAGGTGGGCGGAGGGTGGACGTGGGTGGTGGGTATCGGCCACATGCCAGCTGCCTGTTTGTGGTTGTGTCCCCACAGCGCCTGTCAACACCAGAAATTACTACCATGCAGCCAAAGAATGCGAGGACCTCCCTGATGGAGAGCTGTTTGTTCTGTCTGACGCAGAAACACCTCCACGTTCACAAGTCAGTCACGCTGGGTCCTTAAACTTCGTTTCAAAATGAGTGTGAAGAAATAAAATAATATAAAATTCAAAATTTCCTTCTCATTTCATATTGATAAATTTTTTAAAATAGAGTGGTAATAATTATCATAATAAATCAAAAACAACTTTATTTCTATAGCAAATGCACAAATGCAACAGAAAGTCTGTCACATTTATAATAAAACAAAGCTAAAAACAATAAAAAGTGATAAAATTAAATAAAAAAAGGACTAAATAAGATAATTGATACAAACACAACGCTTATAGAGAAACAAAAGATAGAAACAGTAAAGCAAACAAGTAAAACACATAAAACTGAAAGTGGAAAGATTTAACAATAAACAATTAAATTAATCAAACTGATTTTTAAAGAGAAATTTTGATTTAAAAGATGTTTCTGATTCTGCAGAGTTTCAGAGTTGACAGGTCTCGACAGAGAAGGATGAAATACTCCTAACTTTTACTTCAGTGAAAGTGGTAATACCACTGTGTAAAAATACTCAAGTATTCATAATTTTAGGTAAGTATTCACAATTGCCCATTTCAGAACAACATCTATTACTGCATTTTAATTAATGATGCATTCATCACTATAATATTGTAGCTAGTTCAGATTGGAGGCCTTTTTAACATCTGACCAGGCCGTCATTGTAAATAAGAATTTATTCTTATCTGACCTGCTTGGTAAAGTAAAAGTTAAATTACTACATATATGTTTACTGCTGCATTGATTAATCTGTAAAAAATACATCAGGATGTATTTGTTTTTCATATTTAGTACTAATAATCTGAATTTAATGACAGCTGTGTACAGGTGAAAAAAAGGTGGGTCGAGGGGGTCTGGAGGAGGTATCCAAGGGCCAGTCAAGTTTATTTGTACAGCACATTTCAGCTACAAGGTTGGCAGCGAGGGCAAAACCCCTCTGGAGGTTGGCACCGAAGGGGAAACCCCTCTAGAAGCCAGCAGCGAAGGCGAAACCCCTCTGGAGGTTGGCAGCGAAGCCGAAGCCCCTCAGGAGGCTGGTGGCAAATGGTCTGCGCTCAAAGTTGGTGGAATTTTTAATGGCAAAGGAGTATAATCCTTTGAAGGATGAAGACCATTTCGTTAGATCCTTTAAAAGAGGTCCCAAATCTGCTGGGTCCATGTTTAGGCTAGTCGGTACTATGAGAAACTAAGTGACTGATAATAGGGTAGCAGGAACACGGGAGATAGGGCCCAAATGCTGACAACAGAGGCAGAGCAAGTTCAGTTCAGAGATTTAATAATGTCAACTGGGGCTACGATGTACAGAGAGGATGAAGCAGGTAGAGATCAAAACACAAGCCAACACAAGCAAACAAATCTGACAGGTAGCAATCAAGAAGAGCCAAGAGTCCACATGAAACAAAGAAAAAATCCAGAAAAACACAAGGAGGACACGAGGAAAGGGACACTTGAGTAGATTTCCACCACTGACCGAGCAGCTGCGTTTTGTACCAACGAAGGCGTGAGAGAAGTTTTTGGCTTTAAATTCTGAATATTGTGAATTATAATAATGAGAGGGGGCGGCACTGTGGTGCAGTGGTTTTGCCTCACAGCAAAAAGGTTGTGGGTTGGGAAGACTTCGTCCAGGTTTCTGTCTGAAGGGTTGATATTTAACAAACTAATATCTGCAATGATATTGTTCCATTTATTAATAATGGCCTGTGTGAACCCTCTCTTCAGTGCTTTCTACTTTTACCTTTGGTCTTAACTTCTGTGCTTCCTGTTTTATCTCCTCTTGTCTTTTACCTGCCAGACGTCTGGACGCTAACTTGATCTCCCGCCTCCCAGCCTCCTCCTTTAAGGGCCTGCCATCTCTGCGCCACCTGTGGCTGGATGATAACCTCCTAACGGAGGTTCCTGTTCTCGCTCTGAGTGCTCTGACGGAGCTTCAGGCTCTGACTCTCGCCCTCAACAACATCAGCTACATCCCCGACCGAGCGTTCGCCTATCTCGGCCAGCTGCTGGTGCTGTGAGTGACTTATATGAAACAAACTACAGATTCCTGCTTTTGTTCATATGGTCATGCTAGTTGGCTAACACACCAAGTGTTATTTTGACGTTGAAGGGCTTGGTCATGAATCCCAGCAAATGCCAGTGGAAACCAATGAGGGATTATGTTCTTCTTGCTGCACTTGCAACGCTCACTGGTTGGACTGAGCAACTTTTTAGTACACGTATAATAATAATTTTTCATTTAACTGAAGCTTTTATCCAAAGCGACTTACAACTGCTGTATATGTTAGAGGTCGCACGCCTCTGGAGCAACTGGAGGTTAAGTGTCTTGCTGGAACACATTGGTGGATGGGTCACAGTGGGAATCAAACACAGGTGTCCCACACCAAAGGCAGGTGTCTTATCCAATGTTCCTTCTCCACCCGGTGTCTATGCACCTGGATGTAAGCATGTGAAAGGACGAGGAGGTGTTCTCCCTGCCTCATGGCTCTCCATGTAGGCATGTGGAGAGGCAGGTGGGTCCCAAAACAGAGCCACACCACCAAACTTAACTACTGTATGCAAATAAAGTATTTAATGAAGTTGTCCTGATGGAAAGAAAGTTTTGCGCAGCATAAGCATGGCTTAATGAAGTAGAGTGACGGCAGAAACTCTGTAATTCTGGTAGCTGCATGGTTGCACTGTGCGGCACCAATAGAAAGTCTTGTGGCTCAGTGTGTTTCTCTGACTCGGACTGTGACTCTGTTCAATCAGCCCACCTACAACCTCACCTGTGAAACACCAACATAGCCTCAATGATGGCCGAACAGGCTTTTTAGATTCCCTGAGAGCATCTTATCCAAACAATACGGTTACATCTCTCATGCTTGCAGGGTTGTTTGGTCATTTTTGGGTCTACACGGAATCGTACATGCAGGCTGTGGTCCGCTTCACTGTTCAAACTCTCACTTATCTCCCTTGGTCCAAAGCTGACATCAGTTTAGAAAACAATCCTGTGTTGTTGTGTTGTTGCTGGACTGCAGAGCAGAGGGTTACTTTATTCTGTAGCTTCATAGCAGCTATTTATTAATATATTATATATTAATTCATTCATATTAAATCAAGACTTAAGTCTTTTCTTTTTACCACTGCCTTTAAAAAAATCAAATGTAAGGCTGTGGGTTAAGGTTGTGCACTTCAATGTGACTTCTGCTGTCCTGTTTTACCCTGTATCTATTTCCTATTTAACTATTAAAATGTATTTTATCCTGTTTTATTTTCTATTTCACCCTTTTATAAATTATAGTTTAATGTCTTTTTTTTTCAATTTCCCTTGCTTGCTCATAGTTTTATATTTTATGTAAAGCACTTTTTGCCTTGCTGTTGAGATGTGCTATACAAATAAACTTGCCTTGCCTAATGTTAGAACTTTGGCCAAAGAGCTTAATTGTTTAAGGCAGTGATGAAATGAGAGGAGAAAAAGGACATTCACGCTTCTATTGTTAATTATATGTTATTTCCTTTTCTGAAGACATCTCCATGATAACTGCATCCACACTTTGGGACAGAGGAGTTTTCATGGACTGCACAACCTGCAGACGCTGTAAGTTATGATGTTTTCACACAAGGCGGTGAATAAGCTTTTATGTGATTTCTGTTATTATTATTATTATTATTATTATATATAATATATATGTGCATCATTATTATTATTATTGTTACTTGTAAAAATGATGTTTTTGTGGTTTTAATGTTGTTATTTGTTTTATTAAGAAGTTATATTTCAAAAGATTTCTCATATTTTAGATTGTGTCAGTATAATAATTCTCCAAGGTTTATCAAACTGAGAGCTTTTATACATATAAATCTATAATATATATAATTTATTCACAAGTTGGTGTTTTTTCCTTATTCTTTTAATAATGATTTTATAATTGTTCACAGCAGATAAAATACAAACATTAAACATGTGGATCCTCCTGATTTCACTTCAAATGATGGACTGAATTAAAATTTTACTTAACTTTTTGTTTCCAAAAAATTACAATCTACGTAAAATGAATAAAACACTTTAGTGAAAGATTTTTTCCTAAATGAAGATTCTCAGTGAAACTTCAGTCCTGTAATTAGTGTAAATTTAAAAATAATTCCTGAGTATGTAAACAAATACTTAGAGCTATAAATTAATGTTAAATGATCATATTTAATCTGGTCTCTGAGGAGGAGGAGGAGGAGGAGGAGAAGTTTCTCCATAAGCCACCAGTGCAGTTCAAACGGCCTCATGTGTGGTCACAGCTCACAATTACCTCCATCTACTGCTGTGAGGAAATCCACTGGAGTATAAAAGAGGTT
>NC_060171.1:2522316-2526904 GCF_021292245.1 Micropterus dolomieu
TTTACTTAACTTTTTGTTTCCAAAAAATTACGATCTACGTAAAATGAATAAAACACTTTGGTGAAAGATTTTTTCCTAAATGAAGATAACTTTTAAAGACAAACACCCCACATATTTTGGTTTAATATGTTCAGTATTCAACATGTGAAAAGTAACAAAAACATTATGTGAAACTAAAAGAGCTCAGTGAAACTTCAGTCCTGTAATTAGTGTAAATTTAAAAATAATTCCTGAGTATGTAAACAAATACTTAGAGCTATAAATTAATGTTAAATGATCATATTTAATCTGGTCTCTGAGGAGGAGGAGGAGGAGGAGGAGAAGTTTCTCCATAAGCCACCAGTGCAGTTCAAACGGCCTCATGTGTGGTCACAGCTCACAATTACCTCCATCTACTGCTGTGAGGAAATCCACTGGAGTATAAAAGAGGTTTTTAACACGTGTGTCACAACAACAAGACTGAAAACTGAAGCTTTTATTCTGATTTTAAAAGATATTCTTCTTTTAATATGTCTGCTTATAAAACTGTTTTTTTCATCACAATGTGTTATTCATTCATTCATGATTTATTTATTCCTTTCAATCACTTCCGTGTGCGACATAAAATATAAAACACATTTCATGATGGAAAAGATGAAACTGATCTACAACCATTTTTGGACATGTGCACATATTTATCACACATTTACTCATGCAGTCATTTGATGATGATTAAAACAAAATTTTAAATGAGTCCACAGTTACGAGTTTTCAATTCTTTAGGTACTTTATACTTCATTCGCAACCACACTACATTTCAAATAGAGAAATTGTACTTTTTACTACATATATTATAACCGGAGTTAGTGATTACTAAATAATACTGAGTACTGCATAATAAAACAAAATTAAAATACCCTAAGAGCATATAAAACTATAATTAATTACATTACAGGTGCAGTAAAATGTTGCAGACACACTGATCAGCATCACTAATAATAATCTAATAATATATGATAATATAGCAGTTACAGGTGCCATGTTTCTGAATTATGTTTACTTCTTTTACACTTCTGTAATACATGTATACTTTAATTATTCAATGAAGGACTTGTAAAGAGACTTCTATATTGCAGTATTGCTATTTCTACTGGATCAGAGTGCTTCCTCCTGTGCTGTACAGACGTAAAGCCTTTAATTGATCTGATGGTGTAAAGAGTCAGTAGGTGGGGTCTGCTCTGTGCAGTGTGTAGGTTGACTTTGCAGTCTTTACAGCATGAATGCATCTGGCTGGCATTTATCTAGATTGGGCTATTACCACGTAGATCTGTATGAGATAGATCCGCCTGCGGTCTCTTTGTTTCTCAGCATCTATAGACCGACACACAGCCGTCAGTTTATCTCATCAAAGACTCTGAGGTCGCCATAAAACCCTTCCTCCAAATCTTAATTTGAGGAGTTCATTATCAAAAGTTCCATATTGAACTGTAGCCAAACTCACAACTACACAACAACAGAAGCAGCGTGCAGAATAAACACACTTTATATTTCTCAGCTGATTAATCATGAAGTTTATTTATTTTTCCTAAATCTTATTCATAAAATTATAAATTTATCTGACTCAATAAAAATGACTAAAAGAGACTAAATGTTAAAACACACAAAAACACTTTTTATGACTATGAGTTTGTGTTAAAAAAAAATCTTGTTTTCTGTTAATTATCAGGGAATTACACGTCGTTAAGCTGCTGCTCGTTATGCTCACAGTGGAACATGTAGTCCATCCTGAGGGGTAAAGTCAGGATTGTAGAGTCAACCCTATATTCTGTCTTAATTTAGTCATTATTTAATAGTTTGGAATTAGCGAAAAAATGTGTGGAGAAAGAAAAAGAGAACAGGTCCAGAACTGAACCTGTGACACTGTGATCTCATCTGAGCAGCAGTGGACAGTAACTAAGTACATTTACTCAAGTACTGCACTTAAGTACAAATTAGAGGTATTTGTACTTTTACTTGAGTATTTTCTTATCATGATTCTCTCTTCTTCTGCTCCATCTCAGTGGGAGATATTGTACTTTTTACTTCACTACATTTATCTGACAGCTTCAGTTACTTTACAAAGTCAGATTTTTACACACAAAACACATCAATAGTTATAAAAGATGATGTTTAGTATTAAATTAAACTACAACAGTTTATACAGCTGACAGGATTATTAGACTGACCGAAAATGAATCGGCAACTATTTTAATGAGCGTTTAAATCATTTTTCATGTAAAAACATTTCATGGTTCAGAAATATAAAGATTTGCTGCTTTTACTTTTATTTATTTTAATCATTTTGAGGTTTGGACTGACAGAACAAACATTTTGAAAGAGTCACTTACATTAATGCATGAGGAATAATAATCGTTATAAAATAGATAAATAATATATAATAGTACAACAGTCACAGGGGACAGTTTTCATTCTGCACTGAGTACTTTTACTTTTAATACTTAAAGTACATTTTCTTGATTACACTTGCATACTTTTACTTAAGTAACATTTTCAATGCAGTACTTTTACTTGTAACAGAGTATTTTTACAGTGAGGTTAGTATTTAGTATTCTTACTTAAGTAAAGGATCTGAGTACTTCATCCATCCCTGGCCTCTGAGTCTGTCCTCAGGACAGAATGTCAACATGTTGACGGGTGTTGCAGCTGCTGTGATCCCAGTTAGTTGATCACTGATTGATGATCATTACATTGATCACTGAGTGATGGTACTTACATTGATACTCATCTCTTCAGTATTTAAATATGTTCAGTGTTGATGCAAATGTCTGTGTTTCTGCAGAGATCTGAGCTTCAACAGGATCAACAGCTTTCCTGCAGCCATCAAACGTCTGAGCAACCTGAGAGACCTGTGAGAGCAACACACACACACACACACACACACACAGTAACTCAGCACTACATAATCAGATTAAATGTTCTAACTGCAGGAATCTTCAGAACAATAACATCCGAGTCATCCCAGAAAACGTCTTCTCTGGAAATCCGTCCATTGAGACCATGTGAGTACCTTCAACTTCCTGTTTGATCACTTATTTAAAATACACTTGACCCATAATAATGTTTTCCTGTTATTAAAATCACAGTGAGGGTGTATACATAATTTCTGATTTTCATTATGACAGAAACATCCAGAACAATCCTCTTCACACGGTGGGACACTCATCCTTCCAGCTGCTGCCGGAGCTCCAGACTCTGTACGTCCCCACAGTCCTCAATATGTACTCTAGAGCTGTACTTATACTCAGTCCTCATTACGTAGTCTAGATCTGTACGTATACTCAGTCCTCATTGTGCACTCTAGATCTGCACTTATCCTCAATCCTCATTATGTACTCTAGATCTGTACTTATACTCAGTCCTCATTATGTACTCTAGATCTGTACTTATCCTCAGTCCTCATTATGTACTCTAGATCTGTACTTATCCTCAGTCATCATTACGTACTCTAGATCTATACTTATACTCAGTCCTCATTACGTACTCTAGATCTATACTTATACTCAGTCCTCATTATTTACTCTAGATCTGGCAACCCTAACTCTAGATCTGTACTTAAACTCAGTCTTCATTATGTACTCTAGATCTGTACTTATAGATCTATACTTCTACTCAGTCCTCATTGTGTACTCTAGATCTGCACTTATCCTCAGTCCTCATTATGTACTCTAGATCTATACTTATACTCATTATGTACTCTAGATCTGTACTTATAGATCTATACTTATAGTCAGTCCTCATTATGTACTCTAGATCTGTACTTCTACTCAGTCCTCATTACGTACTCTAGATCTATACTTATACTCATTATGTACTCTAGATCTGTACTTATAATCAGGCCTCATTATGTGCTCTAGATCTGTACTTATACTTGGTCCTCATTATCTACACTAGATCTGTACTAATACACAGTCCTCATTACGTACACTTGTACTTTTCAACTCATGAAAAAGGTGTAAAATCCCTTAAACTTCTGAAGGTTTTCGACAGTGAAACTAAACTACTTTTACTTTTGAAACTTGATACATTTAAACACTTGCTTTGACTTATTATGGGATATTTATATCCTGTGGTACTGCTACTATAGTAGTAGTACCAACAGTAAGTATATTAGTCCCATTTAAAAACAGGAAACTATCAATCATATAAGGAATAATAATAATGAAAATAAAAACAGTGTTTGAAATGAAACTATGCTCTTTGTTGTTTGTGTGTTTCTGTCTCAGGTCTCTGAGTGGAAGCAGAATCACAGAGTTCCCAGACTTCACTGGGACCAGCAGACTGGAAACCCTGTAAGACTCATTTAATGAACAGTTTCTTAACAACAGTGTCCAAAATCACACAGGTGATAAAACAAAGTGAAGACTTAATTTACATAAACGTTACCGGACAATTAAAAGAACAACATTTCAAACATATGAGGGCAGAGAGACTCTAATGTTAAACATGTATCTGATCAAGAACAGGACAGTTTGTGTAGAATACAGGAACAAAGTCAGTCAGTGATAATGAACTGGGTCCGATACGTGAACTCACATGGCTGCAGATGAGC
>NC_060171.1:2527004-2532026 GCF_021292245.1 Micropterus dolomieu
ACACACACACACACACACACACACACAGTAACTCAGCACTACATAATCAGATTAAATGTTCTAACTGCAGGAATCTTCAGAACAATAACATCCGAGTCATCCCAGAAAACGTCTTCTCTGGAAATCCGTCCATTGAGACCATGTGAGTACCTTCAACTTCCTGTTTGATCACTTATTTAAAATACACTTGACCCATAATAATGTTTTCCTGTTATTAAAATCACAGTGAGGGTGTATACATAATTTCTGATTTTCATTATGACAGAAACATCCAGAACAATCCTCTTCACACGGTGGGACACTCATCCTTCCAGCTGCTGCCGGAGCTCCAGACTCTGTACGTCCCCACAGTCCTCAATATGTACTCTAGAGCTGTACTTATACTCAGTCCTCATTACGTAGTCTAGATCTGTACGTATACTCAGTCCTCATTGTGCACTCTAGATCTGCACTTATCCTCAATCCTCATTATGTACTCTAGATCTGTACTTATACTCAGTCCTCATTATGTACTCTAGATCTGTACTTATCCTCAGTCCTCATTATGTACTCTAGATCTGTACTTATCCTCAGTCATCATTACGTACTCTAGATCTATACTTATACTCAGTCCTCATTACGTACTCTAGATCTATACTTATACTCAGTCCTCATTATTTACTCTAGATCTGGCAACCCTAACTCTAGATCTGTACTTAAACTCAGTCTTCATTATGTACTCTAGATCTGTACTTATAGATCTATACTTCTACTCAGTCCTCATTGTGTACTCTAGATCTGCACTTATCCTCAGTCCTCTAGATCTGTACTTATAGATCTATACTTATAGTCAGTCCTCATTACGTACTCTAGATCTATACTTATACTCATTATGTACTCTAGATCTGTACTTATAATCAGGCCTCATTATGTGCTCTAGATCTGTACTTATACTTGGTCCTCATTATCTACACTAGATTTGTACTAATACACAGTCCTCAATTTGTACTCTAGATCTGTACTAATACACAGTCCTCATTACGTACACTTGTACTTTTCAACTCATGAAAAAGGTGTAAAATCCCTTAAACTTCTGAAGGTTTTCGACAGTGAAACTAAACTACTTTTACTTTTGAAACTTGATACATTTAAACACTTGCTTTGACTTATTATGGGATATTTATATCCTGTGGTACTGCTACTATAGTAGTAGTACCAACAGTAAGTATATTAGTCCCATTTAAAAACAGGAAACTATCAATCATATAAGGAATAATAATAATGAAAATAAAAACAGTGTTTGAAATGAAACTATGCTCTTTGTTGTTTGTGTGTTTCTGTCTCAGGTCTCTGAGTGGAAGCAGAATCACAGAGTTCCCAGACTTCACTGGGACCAGCAGACTGGAAACCCTGTAAGACTCATTTAATGAACAGTTTCTTAACAACAGTGTCCAAAATCACACAGGTGATAAAACAAAGTGAAGACTTAATTTACATAAACGTTACCGGACAATTAAAAGAACAACATTTCAAACATATGAGGGCAGAGAGACTCTAATGTTAAACATGTATCTGATCAAGAACAGGACAGTTTGTGTAGAATACAGGAACAAAGTCAGTCAGTGATAATGAACTGGGTCCGATACGTGAACTCACATGGCTGCAGATGAGCAAAACGTACAGATACCAAAGCATTGTGTGTGAACGTGAACTGGCTGTTCTTGGTTAAACTGAATCCAGTCCATTTGTGAGTCTTCCTGACTGTTTGATCTGACTGTTCAGCTCTATCACAGGCAGCCACATCTCCACCTTACCTGACACCATCTGTAAGGAGCTGCCCAACCTCCGCAAACTGTAAGAGTCATCTCACTTTGCTGTATTTGTTTTTGTATGCAATGTCCCCATTCAAATATTAATAATGTATTACAGTCATATGCGCTTTATCACAGATACTCAAAGCGCTTCAAAGGGGGAGGGGGACTCATCTCAACCAGCAATGATGTGAAGCACCGCCTGGGTGATGTACGGCAGCCATTTGCGCCAGAATGCTCACCACACATCAGCTTGAGATGGAGAGGGAAGGAAACGGGCTGTTTCTCAATACAGAGTTCGCCAAGTTCGGACTTCTGTACTTGGAAACTCAGACTTGGCAAGTTTGGTTCAGGAATACAAACTTCGAGGAATGGGAGCATGCAGTCCGTTCAGCAATTGGAACAGCAGCGGACTTGATGACGCCCGGTCCCATTAGCGGGTGGGACCTCACTTCTCCGAAAACGTAGCAAATTTTCAGACCAGCTCTGTCTTGAGAAATCGACCACAAAATATTAAAGTTATTGTAAGTCCACAAGAGTTACCACCGATGCAGGTTCAGTAAAACCGGCAAAGCGAGAACACATCCGGGTATTTGACTGTACTTGGCTAGATGCAGACTTTTGAATTCGGAAAGTACTCGGGCAGCGACTGATGTAGTTTCACAAGAACACAAGTACAGACAAGAACGCAGAATAAGAAACAGCTATAGACCAATTACACTGGCGGAATGGTTAGATGGCCAGATGGAGAAAGCCAGGATGAGAATTCTTGCCAGGACACCGGGAAAGCCCCTACTCTTTGCAATAAGTGCCATGGGATCTTTAATGACCACAATGAGTCAGGATCTCGGTTTAACATCTCATCCAAAGGACGGCATCTCCTACAGCACAGCGTCCCCATCACTGCACTGGGACATTAAGATCTTATTATTAGGACCAGAGGGAAGACTGCCCTCTCTTGCTCTTCCAGAAGCAACGTAGTTTTCCAAGGAGGTCTCCCATTGAGGCAACTAGCTTAGTCCAAACCTGCTTAGTTTCAGTCATTTGGCAGAAGGAGGGTATATGTATGGCTGCTGGCATCCAACCCAATGATCTTTAGTCCCTTTTACTGGATGATATCTAGCTTCCTTAGAGTGGTTCGTGAGGTATTCATCCAGGCAAGGCGGGAGTTCTAACATGAAATGTGGATGTTGGCTCTGACTCTAGGATCAAGCTAGATAGTCAATTTCCACAATGCTGCGAGACGTTGTCCAGCACGTTTGCAGATGTTAGACACATGGCTGGTCCACGGGGGTTTTCTGTCAATGCACGATCCTAGAACCTTCATCTTCTCCTGATTCTGAATCTCTTCATTTAGTTTGATTTTAGTGCTCCCAAAGAACAGATCTGAGCAAAATGGATTCCTCTTTCTGCACAGGATGATTGCCTTACATTTGTTGTGACGATTTTTGGTGTTTGTCCGTCTGTCCGACTTTCTTGCACCTTAATGGAACAATGGTACCTGCCCTTGTTTTCCTGGAGGTACAGTCCATTAGTTTGACAAATTGGTTTGAAGAAGGAGGTGCCACTCATGCAGACGCAGGTCTGTTTCAAAGTTTCCACACTGACTAAATGATATGTGTGAATGACGCGACAGTGGTATCCTTTTTGGGTTTGTTAGTGAGTACTTTAAGAGTTTGTTTAAGCCATAATCTTTCATTTCAGGGGTTTATTTTATGCTACTATCTGAAGGAACTTCACTGAGCAGGCTGCTCATCTGAATTCTTTATAGGCTTCAAACAAACTGTCTGTCTGTCTGCAGTGATTTGTCCCGTAACCTGATTCAGAGTCTGCCCAGCTTCACCAGCTGTACACAAATCCAACACATGTAAGTGGTCCAAATGTTGTTCTTTCTTCTTCTTTATTTGGTACTCTGAATCAGACTGATCTCTGATCTCACACACTTCCATCATTTCTTTATACATGAGGTCAAAGAATCCTTCCAGAAGGATCTCAGATCAAACTAATACAAATTATATTACTGACTGTGCCATGTCTCCATCAGCGATCTGTCCTCCAACCAGCTCTCCTCCGACTCTCTGATCAGTCTCATGAACCTGAAACTGTCTGGACACCAGCAGCCGAGAGTCTCCCACGAACACAGGTAACAGCAGAGACTCAGGTAACAGCAGAGACTCAGTTAACAGCAGAGACTCAGGTAACAGCACAGAATCACGTAACAGCACAGAATCAAGTAACAGCACAGACACAGCTAACAGCACAGACTCAGGTAACAGCAGAGACTCAGGTAGCAGCACAGACACAGGTAATAGCACAGAATCACGTAACAACTCAGACTCAGGTAACAGCACAGACACAGGTAACAGCACAGAATCACGTAACAGCACAGACTCAGGTAACAGCACAGACACAGGTAACAGCACAGAATCACGTAACAGCACAGATTCAGGTAACAGCACAGAATCAGGTAACAGCACAGACTCAGGTAACAGCACAGACACAGGTAACAGTAGAGAATCACGTAACAACACAGACTCAGGTAACAGCACAGAATCAGGTAACAGCACAGATACAGGTAACAGCAGAGACTCAGGTAACAGCACAGAATTACGTAATAGCACAGACTCAGCTAACAGCACTGACACAGCTAATAGCACAGACTCAGGTAACAGCACTGACACAGCTGACAGCACAGACTCAGGTAACAGCACAGACTCAGCTAACAGCACTGACACAGTTAACAGCACAGACTCAGGTAACAGCACAGACACAGGTAACAGTAGAGAATCACGTAACAACACAGACTCAGGTAACAGCACAGAATCAGGTAACAGCACAGATACAGGTAACAGCACTGACACAGCTAATAGCACAGACTCAGGTAACAGCACTGACACAGCTGACAGCACAGACACAGGTAACAGCACAGACTCAGGTAACAGCACAGACACAGCTAACAGCACAGACACAGGTAACAGCACAGACTCAGGTAACAGCACAGAATCACGTAACAGCACAGACACAGGTAACAGCACAGACTCAGGTAACAGCACAGACACAGGTAACAGCACAGACACAGGTAACAGCACAGACTCAGGTAACAGCACAGAATTACGTAATAGCACAGACTCAGCTAACAGTAGAGAATCACGTAACAACACAGACTCAGGTAACAGCACAGAATCAGGTAACAGCACAGATACAGGTAACAGCACTGACACAGCTAATAGCA
>NC_060171.1:2532126-2536470 GCF_021292245.1 Micropterus dolomieu
GGTAACAGCACAGACACAGCTAACAGCACAGACACAGGTAACAGCAGAGACTCAGGTAACAGCACAGACTCAGCTAACAGCACTGACACAGCTAATAGCACAGACTCAGGTAACAGCCAAGACACAGCTGACAGCACAGACTCAGGTAACAGCACAGAATCACGTAACAGCACAGACACAGGTAACAGCACAGACACAGGTAACAGCACAGAATCACGTAACAGCACAGACACAGGTAACAGCACAGACACAGCTAACAGCACAGACACAGCTAACAGCACAGACACAGGTAACAGCACAGAATCACGTAACAGCACAGACACAGGTAACAGCACAGACACAGCTAACAGCCAAGACACAGGTAACAGCACAGACTCAGGTAATAGCACAGACTCAGGTAACAGCACAGAATCACGTAACAGCACAGACACAGGTAACAGCACAGACTCAGGTAACAGCACAGAATCACGTAACAGCACAGACTCAGGTAACAGCACAGACTCAGGTAACAGCACAGACTCAGGTAATAGCACAGACTCAGGTAATAGCACAGACTCAGGTAACCCCCTGACTCCTCTCATTCCATAAGTGTCTCTCTGGTTCCAGCATCATCACCACAGACTGTTTCTGTGGATCCAGCCTTGACACTGATCCAGGATCTGGAGTCAGGATCGTCTTCTTCTGTCTCTCTTCTGAGATCTGTATCTTCATCATGATGGCTGTTTTTGGACTGTGCCATGCACATCTGAGTAAACAGGAAACCCACACACACAGGGCAATACTTACTGTTCGATTCCCACCTCCCACTGGAGCGTAAGCCTGGAGGAGGCACTTTCAGCTTGTGGATACCCGAACTGGACCTTTGTGAAAAGAGAAGAAGAATAAATGCACCAACATTGTGATTCCATACATGTCTGGAGCATCAGAGAAGCAACAAACACCACATCGCTGTGTTTTTGAAACCCAAGAACACACTAAGACAGATACTGGTCCACCGAAAAAGACCAGCCCGTTCTTATTCCCAGAGCATCATATAGCTATGCTTTGTCACGTCTTTCTACGTCTGGTACCAACACACATGTCGTTTAACGGTAAAAGTACTACTATAAGGAGAAGGGTGGGGTGGACGGGTGGTCCAAAAACGAGACTTTTAGTGAGGACATTGTTACATTTAGCTGACAGTTTTAGTCAAAGCGACTTACAACTGCTATGTCAGAGGTTGCACGCCTCTGGAGCTACTAAGTGTCTTTTGCAGGGACACATTAAAAGATGTGTCACAGTGGGAATCAAACCGCAGGTCTCCCACACCAAAGGCATATGTCTCATCCACTGCGTCATCGCCACCCAGGATACTGGTGTTTGTTTCCTGTCTGAAACAAAAAGTCAACATTGATTGCTGTTAGTGATGTCACATAAGTTAACTAACTTATTTACGCAATTTAAGTCACGTAAGTAAGGAAGTTATTTTAACCCGAAACTAAATAGCCTCCACACAAACGCATAGACCAACACACAAAAGGCCAGACGGTGAGAGCTGATGGTGATGTAATAGGCTTTGTTCTGTGCAACTGTAGATCAGAAACTGTAGAAACAACAACCCTCAAACTGCTGCCGGACGTGTCTGAGCAGGAAGAACAGTCTTTCCTGTGGAGATTACAGTTTTTTCTCGGACACTTTGAGACATTTCTCAGATCAGAAGTGAACTTCTCAAAACAACTTGTTAAGCCTCCACGTCATCTTCTCAAGACATTTCTCCCTTTTAAACAAACTGCCAAGGCTGTTGGCACAATCATGTAAAGGCTGCAGCTGCCTGCTGTTTCCTACATTATCAATATGTCATGTCGATCACAGTGTATTATACTGGTTCTCTGTGGAATAGTCTGACCCACCAAAACATCAAGGTTACTGCATAACTCACTACATGTAAAATGGTTCAACACGTCAGAATATGCAGATTTTCTACACGTCTGTATTACTCTGTTTTTGTAAATGTGTTCTGCAGTGAAGATATCTGTTGTGATTCTTTATATTTCTAACTTTGCAATTGTTGACAGTCAACACACAACAGCACAAACCGTAAAAGCTGTGAATCCTGTCCCATCTCTTACAATGTAGATATGAATAGACCTTATTGTCCACAGTTAGTTCTGTGGAGCGTCATTTAAGGATGCCACGGCTGAAGGCATAAAACCTGTACTGGTGTGGATCTATTTCCAGGCCTGGGACCTGTATCTGCGTCCTGATGGAAGCAGGGTGAAGAAGGGGTTGAGGGGGTGACTGGGGTCATGTGGCTTTACTGTTGAGGTCTGATGGGCTGGAGACGGGAAGTCCACTTATTTTTGAAGCAGTGTTTGTTCCTATTGGTAGCTGTACTCTGTACTGCTGAAAGCCAGAGTCCACGGTTGTATGACAACATGGTAAACATCTTGTTTGTAACACAGAGACCGTTCACTCTGAAGCACCGATACGAAGATTAACACTGAGCAGGTTCCAGCAGGTAATCACTGTGACGCTGTTTCAGCAAACTGTTGAGAAATCATCTCACGGTTGAAGGGCGATTTGAGAAACAAACCAAATCCACTGAGAAAAATCCTGAAACTTACTGATTCGTCACACTGGTGGAAAGTACTGAAGTACAGTGCTTAAATACAGTTTTGAGGTTCTTGTATTATACTTGAGTATTTTCTTTTTATGGTACTTTTTACTTCTTCACTACGTTTAGCTTTAATTATTTTAAATTAGGTTTTACATTAAAAACAAGTTTATAAATGTTTAACTTCCTAGTGGACATAAAATAGTTCATTTTAACATATCAGTGATAATATTCCAATAATACTGTTTATAAATTACTTATACATACAATTACATTATTGTCCAAGAGTATATTTACTGTGTGGTATTAGTACTTTTACTGAAACACTTAAATGTACATTATTGCTGAAACAATGAACAATGAATGAATTAAACTGAGACTCTGTCTCTGAACCGAATCTCTGGTGATTATTTAACATTTTTCAGATGATGAACCAACCAAAAGGTGAAGACAATAAAAACTCAGGAGACACTTTTTTATATTTAGAAAATAATTTAATAACATTTAAATCCAACATATAAAACACAACAGTGGATGACTTCTTCTCCTCTGCTGGCTAATAATACTCTTTAATCATTATATGGCAGAATTGTGACAAAAAGAAAAACGAGACAAATTGCACATGAGAGCTTGTTAGCGAGGTCCTGACTGTCTCTAACAGCGCTGCTGGTCTGGAGGCGGGTCAGTCTCTGTGGCAGTCCCTCTCTCACACTCAGACCGGGCGAAGCCAAATAGAAATGAGCTCCACGCCGAGCTCGTGACAGTTTGTCTGCGTTTGTTTTGGTTTGATCACTTTAACAAAATAAAAGTCTTGTTTTTCCTCAGGAGACAAAAAGACAACGTGCAGATGCTGCATCATCACTACAGGAGGGGGGAGGGGGGGGGACACACCCTTTAAAGCACACACGGGGGTCAAACACCACAGTGAGATGTCACGGTCCGTCCCAGCCCCCAGCCCCCCACCCCCACCTCCCTCCCCCCACTAAATCCAAAATAAAAAGGGATCAAATGAATCCAAATGAAAAGTGACAGAAACCAAAGACATGAAGTAAAAACAGCATGAACACTGTGTCACTCAGCAGGTCGATACTTACGTACATGATGGGATTTAAGCAGCTCCAGACACCTTTGGACACTCGAGGGAGTGTCCTGGAGGATGTGGGGGGGAGGGGGGCGTCTGGCTTACCTCGTCTCATCTGTCACTCAACCACCTACAGCTGATTGATTTTACTGATCTGAAATAATCTGAGTTTATTGTTGCAGCTGAACGACGGCGTCGCCAATCTTCTCTCTGACCTCAGGGCGCTAAACTGAGCCGCTCACCGACACGCCCACCTGCTGACACTTGTCCAGCAGCCGCCGCAGTCTGTCCGCCTGACCGCCTTCAGCCGCTTCAAACTGCAGCCGCTGTGGGGGGGACAGGAGGGGGGACGTGAAGAGAGAGGGGAGAGGGGGAACACAGAAGAAAGGGAGAGGGAGGGAGGGGGTAGGGGAGAGGGAGGGGGGACACAGAGAAAGAGGACATGAAGAGAGGGAGGGAGGGACAGAGAGAGGGGGGGGCATTAAGGGAGGGGGGGGAGAGAGAAAGAGAGGGGGAGAGAGAGAGGGAGGACAGAGAGCGAGAATGTGAGGAGAGAGGGAGGACACAGAGAGAGAGAGAGAGAGAGGGAGGACACAGAGAGAGAGAGAGAGAGGGAGGACACAGAGAGAGAGGATGTGAGGAGAGAGGGGGAGAGAGAGGGAGGACACAG
>NC_060171.1:2536570-2562793 GCF_021292245.1 Micropterus dolomieu
AGAGAGAAAGGGGGAGAGAGAGAGAGGGAGGACACAGAGAGAGAGGATGTGAGGAGAGAGGGGGAGAGAGAGAGAGAGAAAGAGAGGGGGAGAGAGAGAAAGAGGGGGAGAGAGAGGGAGGACACAGAGAGAGAGGATGTGTGGAGAGAGGGGGAGAGAGAGAGAGAGAGAAAGAGAGGGAGAGAGAGGGAGAAAGAGAGGGAGGAGAAAGAGAGGGAGAAAGAGAGGGAGGACAGAGAGAGGGAGGACACAGAGAGAGAGGATGTGAGGAGAGAGGGGGAGAGGACATTAAGAGAGGAGGGGGAGAGAGGGGGGAAACAGAGAAAGAGGACATGAAGAGAGGGAGGGAGGGACAGAGGGAGGACAGAGAGAGAGAGGATGTGAGGAGAGAGGGGGAGAGGACATTAAGAGAGGAGGGGGAGAGAGGGGGGGCATTAAGGGAGGGGGGGACACATAGAATGAGAGAAGACATGAAGAGAGAGGGAGAGAGAGAGAGAGGGAGGACAGAGAGAGAGAGGATGTGAGGAGAGAGGGGGAGAGGACATTAAGAGAGGAGGGGGAGAGAGGGGGGGGCATTAAGGGAGGGGGGGACACATAGAATGAGAGAAGACATGAAGAGAGAGGGGGGGGCATTAAGGGGGGGGCAGGTAAAGATAGAAGGGGAGGAGGGGACAAAGAGAGGAGAGGTAAGGATGGGGGAGGGGCAGCAGGTGAACATGCGTGTATATTTACAGGTATCATACAGGTGTGAAGTAAACAACAGGAAGACCTCAGGTCACTTCAGGTGTCTCAGGTGTCACTCAGACCGTGGCGCCATTAAACAGGAAGTGCATTAAACAGGAAGTGTTAGCACATCCTTTAAGCTGCAGCCCCTGAGCCGTCTCTAACTGCAGCTCGCTCCACCAACCAGACTCCCCCTGTAATAATGACACTTGGCGCTCGGCCGGGCCTGAGACACGTGAAGCGGCGCCGGACTGTGTTCTGTGTTTGCATGTGATGAGTGCTGAGAGAGAGTGAAGGGGTGAATTACATCTTTCCACAGGGCAGCACACAGGGGGAGGCTCTGCAGAGCCTGCTGATAGAGAAGTCGCACCTACAAAAGAAACGACATACAATAAAAGAGGGAGGGGGAGAACGGGACACCAGACGCCGGAGCATCGTGTCACTTCAGCCAAGACAGAAAAACAAAGCCAGGGGTTTAGTCGTGTTGTAACCGTGCCAACACACCAACAAGCAAGAAGCTAAAGTGCCACTTTACACATTACTGCTGATATAAAACCTGCAGAGGAAGAAATCAGAAAATCAGAGCAGACTTCCTGCCAGACTTCATACAGTTTTACACCGTTTTTACTGCTGCTGCGTTTGATTTACCGTCACCAACTCACCATCACTAACTCACCTCAGATCGCTCCTTCAGCTCTCTCTCCACAGCTATCGCTCTGCAGGGAAACACCACAAACAGCCAGTCAACACATTTCACCCTGCTTTCACAGGAAAACATGTTTCTACTTTTGTCTGATCATCAACAAATCCCATGTTTGGACCAAGCACGAATCTCCGGCTCTGAAAAGAGCCTCAAACCTGCGTTCTCACTAGCAGCCAGCAGGGGGCGAAAGAAGTGTGATTGTATAAAAGTCTCTGAGAAAATGTTTCTACTTGTCAGCTGATTTATTCCCTCAGTAAACACTTTCCTGATGAGTTTATGGTCTCAGTCGCTAGTTTCAAGTCTTCTTCAACACAGCATGATGTTCATTTAGTAAATTATGGTCCCATTTAGAGGAACAGAGACCAGGAAGCAGGGGAGGCTTTAGGGCGGGGCTACAAGCCGATTGACAAGTC
This sequence comes from Micropterus dolomieu, assembly GCF_021292245.1. Taxonomy (NCBI): domain Eukaryota; kingdom Metazoa; phylum Chordata; class Actinopteri; order Centrarchiformes; family Centrarchidae; genus Micropterus; species Micropterus dolomieu. The sequence goes on from NC_060171.1 coordinate 2,538,410, forward strand.
TCTACCATGGCGACCTGTCAATCAGGATGGAGGCGACTCGTATCCGCTGCTCTGTGAACATTTAACCATCGCAGCCATCAGTCAGAGGAAGAGGAGTCATGTGGTCTGTCCATGGGATTTGTTGACAACAGAAGCGGCAGGCTTCTTGCCGATGGGGCCTGCTGGGTCCAGGAAAGGCTCCACTTACATTTTCCAGTTGGCCAAACACTTAGGAGAGTTACTGCTCAGCATGCGGGCCTGGAACTTCAGATGTTCAATGTTTCCGTCCTGCCACTCCTGATGCAGCAACCTGCGCAGCAACACATCGACTCTGACTGTGCATTCAGACCAGACGTCAGGTGAGCGTCAGACGCCATTATATTCAAAGTCAATGCAAAGACGCGGTGAGACGCGAATCCCCGTCGGGCGGCGAGCTTTTTATTAATTTAACTTTTTACTTAAAACGTAGATTTATCTTCACTTGAGCTTCTCAGCAGCGTTGCTGACGTGTTTCCGACTTGCACTTAAACGTGTGTTTGGTCTGAACGCACAGTAGCACCAGCACAGCCGGGGTCACCTGTCAGGAACACATTCACCTGAACTGAGACGACAACATGACAGCTGGATTCACCCTGATGTGGGGGTGGGGGTGGGGGTGGGGGCTGTACCTCAGGCCCAGCTCTGTGTTGTTGGGCATGGCGTATCTCAGTCTCTCCAGGACCAGTGCATGCTGGGACTGCGGCAGGCAGCTCAGGTACAGCGTCACCACCTGAGGAACCAACAAACACAAAGCCTGATTTCCAGCAGCTGAATTCTGATCTGAGATCTGCGGCGGCTCCGACACACAGCGGGGCCCTTCCTTGCCTTGTTGTGGAAGCTGTAGCAGCTCCAGAACTCCGACGGGTTGAAGGGAACCTCCAGGCGAGACGGTACGGTGCTCAGACAGCGCAGGACCAGATCTGAGAACTGTTTGGAGTGGCTGCTGGCCGGGCCGCGGGCCTGCTGACTGCTGCTGAACGCCAGGTAACTGTGGAACGAGGAACAGAGTCTCAGAGGAGAACACGATCGGGATTATTAACACGACCGAAGATCCTCTGAGGGAAGAGGCTCCACCCTGTAACACCACTGTACAAGCAGAGTGTCTCTGTAGCCTAATACAACCATCAGCTGATCTCAGGTCAGTTTCAGGAGTCACGTCAGATCAAAAACTTTAACTGATCAGTGGCATAGATCTTTATCAGGACTTCAGTATTTGGATCAAGTAAAACATTTTTAATCATCACTACGTCTGTTTAAAGTCCCGTTAAAACTCCTGCAGGAGCTTTGACGGGACTCACACCCCCAGTAAAAAGTACTTGACAAACGCTGAACACGAAGACACTCACTCCATCCAGAGCTTGTGAAGCTCCTGCCGCGGCATGGCTGATCCCAGCGCTCTCTCGAAGGCGTCCACCGTGTCCTCCACAGAGCCGTGCAGCCACTGCCAGCGACTGCAACGAGCAGCGACAACACACACTCAGTGAGACATTCTCACAATCCAGAACAACACGAGTGTCCGTGCTTCAGGAGTAGAAGAAACACACTGAGACACTCTGAGCCTCAGTAAAGACAGTACGGTTGTTTTCATTATTGATTAATCTGTCGATCATTTTCTCCATTAATCGTTTAGCTGTTTGGTCTATAAAAAGCGTCTCCTGCATCAAACCCCCCCCCCAGACGTCACTGGTGTTTCTGAGCTGCCAGAATAAAAATAATTTTACTTCCTTGTGTTCCTCTGTTCGTTGAGTCGACACTCTCAGTCGCACCACAGAGTTTCCCACACATAGGCTTTACTTGGGCGGGCCGCCCAGGTAGATTAACAGCCGCCCAAGTAAATGTGGCGACACATTTTAAAATTGTTTTTGATTGCAGCGCTGCGCATATTCGCTCCCCTCACTCGGTCGCTCTCTCTCGTGCAAACCGTCTGTGAATTGAATGGTTGGTATCATAAACACAGCTGCACAAATCTGTCCAACACAACGCCGTCAGTGTTTGAGACCCACCTTCAAAAAAGTTATTAGCAAGACCGTAAGGAGCCTCGCCAAATTCTTTTAAATTTAGAATGGGCAGCTGTCGACGTTAGCACGCTGTACCTAACAGGTAGACAGTGGGCTCGAGATGACGGCGGCTGACTTTCGCCGACTTGATAGTCTAACGTGAGCTGCAGGCGACTGCAGGGGCGGGAAAAAAACAACGGCGTCAGACACAAAGTACCTCAGGTAGACAGCATGAGCTTACTGTGAGCTTAGAACGACGATCAGGCAAAAAGGTGGTTGCAACTTTGTGTTGCAACTCTCCTTGCTCCCGCGAGGTGATGTCATGTCATGGTGACGTTTTGCAGTGCTGTTGTGACGAATTCTGCATGCCTGCCGAGAATTGCATGCACCTCAAGTGTGGTAACTCTCTTTTATACTGAGAAAAGAGGTGATGCAAATCTCGGCAGGAAGCCTGCAACATATTATGCATCCACCTTTTCAGGCCCTCTGCTGTGCTCACTGATCAAATGCGGTTATCACCACATATTTTTTGCTAAATCTCAAGGAATGCTGCTTCTACTAACTGTAATAAAATATCAACAGCTCTAAACTACTCTAAACGTCCATGAAATATATATTTTGAATAATTTACCCCACAAAGTCTATTATAGCGTTTAAAAACAGTATTTGGAAGTTCTTGCAATTCTTGGCAGGTATGCGAAATTCAGAATTTCACCTGTTGAAGTAACCCCCCCCCCCCGCCACAGTTACGCTGTCATTCTGTGGGAAACACTGTTCCAACACAGTAAATAAACTACACACCAGTGGATGAGATGGAGGTAGGGCATCTGCTGAGTCAGCTGCTCCTGAAGCTCCTTGATGATCGGACCTCTCAGGATCTCCTCGGTGGGGAAACCAAGGATGTGTCTGAGGAGAGGAAACAACAAGCTTTAACTGATCCTCAGCGTTTCCACTTTCACACCACTGTGTTTCACCTGAAGTTTAAGCCAACGTACCGCAGCACGTCCACAGGGGTCTTCTGACTCTGTTGGTCCTCGCAGTGAGACAGGATGAAGCCTCTGAATAGAGGAGCGATGGCACTCGACTTCTCCTATCAGACATTACCACGGGAAACAAAGCAGCATTTAAACACTGGAGTTTTACAGAGTTTTAGACTTCTTGGGCCCATTTAGATTCAGTCAGACTCTGAAACTATTTTAAATCTCAGGACAAACTCCTGCGTCCCATCATCCAGCCGCTCCTGCTGAGTGTCGACCCTCTAAAATCCGAGCGGGAAACGAGCCCCGCGCACTCCTCTTTCACTGTAAAACACACAAAGCGGGCAGTTACTGAACACCCGAGCTCACCTGAGCCATGAGGAACTTGCAGGAGTGGTAGAAGACCTCGGCGTTGTTGGGACACTCTGCCAGAGCGTGAAGCCACATGCTGACCGCCTGATCGCTGTTTCCTTTCCTGATGTGGAGGTCGGCCAGGGCGTCTCGCAGAGCGCAGGACTCGGGACAAGACTCCAGCAGAGACTCGCACAGAGCGACACCCTCGTCCAGCCTGCGGGGACACATGTCCATCTTTAACCTCTTAACATTCCAGGTCCTGGCGGCAACTTTCGGTATGTGCACACAGCTGCTATGTTAACTTCATACTCATATGATCCATCGTTTGAAAGCTAAAATCCTCGTGATTTGACCAATGCAAACCATTTAATTTAGACGCTGAACTCTGACCTTTCGACTGACAGCTGATCCGACCCAACAGGAGCTCACATATCCCTTTAACAGCCTACAGCAGCCAATGAGAGCCCGCGCTGTAAGGAAGGGCCGGCCCCTGTTACTTTGTGGGCAGGCTGAGCCAGTTGTAACCAGCTGTGCCGATGACTGGCACTTCGATATCCAGCTTTAAGTAGGAAGTTCATGATCTACCAGCTAATAAACAAGTCTGCGTCGAGCTACCGGCTGATACAGAGCGATGCAGCAGCAGCAGCCGCCTGCCGCCAAAGGGGCAGGGCTGTTTTAGAAAAAATACGCTGAGACATACACTTAGAAAAACCTGTGTAAAATAGAAATTTTTCATGGTATTGGTATGAAATTTAAACTTGGACTAGGTAAGGCTTTATGCTTTGGTCCTACAGTGTTTTAAGCTAATAAGTCCCAGCTGGAGTTGTCTGCATGCATTTGTTAGTAAACGTTTTCAAGCGGAAACAAAAAATATATTAGTTTTAGAGTTTTTAAACTTATATGAATCAATTCCTGTAGCACTTACAACCATTCTGACTTCTGGGTTAGACACTCCAGAGTGTTATCTTTCAGAGAAGCCCAAAACCATGCATATACTCCAAATGGTTCAAGAACTACATTCAACTTACTTTGGATCTGCCTTGAAGAGGCGTTTTGCATGAATTTGACAGGAATGTTAGGAGCAGGTGAACAGTTAGAAAGACAGAGCGGTGCAGGTCAACAGGTCTAAAGCACCAGCGTCTCCTCCACTGATCCAAGAGGCTGCACGTTCTGTAAAACACCTGTGACCTTCAGCTCACCTGCCCAGCAGCTTGTTGAGGAAGATGAGGTTGGTGTGAAGAGGCAGACAGGCCAGCGTCCGCTCGCTCTGAGACAGAGACTCGTCGCTGCACTGATGGATGGCATCTTAGGAGGGAAACAACAGCAGCATCAAACTGAGACCTGAGTCCTCTAAAAGACACTAGATGCGAGTGCTGGTGTCCTCTGGTGTCTCTGTACCTTGGAAGAGAGCGATGAGGATGTCGAGCGGCGTGCTGACGTCCTGCGGCGTCCTCCAGGGCAGCAGGAAGGACTCTCTGCTGACCAGCCTGGACGGGCCGGACTCAGCCGGGTCGTACAGGCCGGACGGCAGCCGGTCGAACTCCGTCAGGTGGATGTAAGAGAGCCAGAGCAGCGCTCGGTCGCTGGCCGTCAGGTGCTCGGCTGTGCTCCTGTCGTGGGCCGACTTCAAGGCGTTCTGCGCAAAAAACAACAAACATGTGATCTCAGAGGGGACCAGACTGGTGTCCCGTAATGTCACAGAGTGAAGCTCTGAGCGACGCCGCCAACCTGGGAACACCTGTAGTCACGACCTCACGCAGACCTCAGGCCAGCGGACGCTCACTCTGCAACAATGTTTCTTTACGTTGTTTACTCATTTTTGTTCTGTAAATATTTTTAACCAGACGTTTTATTTTATTTTAACAATGATTGAGTGATGCCGTCCAGCTCCACGACATGGATTCATGTCACAGGCGCTATAAATATGGGGTCTGAGAGTGGAGATCTAAACAGCTGATTCACGCCGTTTCTGTCCGACTGTGTGGTGAAAAGAGGCGGAGCTAGCTGGCTAATTATTCCCGACAGCCCCCCGAAGTATATTCCTCTTACCCTAACCACCACAGGGTGTGAGCCTAAAGTTACTGATTGTATGCATGTCGACCGGTTTACCCTCCAGCGGCTAGCAGACAGGGTTAACCTCCATTGTGTTGCTGTGCAGCCTCCGGTAACGTTAACTGCAGCTACACCCGTCTGCACCGTGGTCGGCACTTGCGGAGCTTCTCAACTCCGAAAACGTTTGAACACATTTTCGATCCGCTGTCAATTTTCTTGAAACTGCCGATATTTGAAATCTACACAGTTCATTTCTCGCCTAAAAACTTCTCAGAAGTGGATTTAAAGTTCTGTTGTTGGCCTCTAAATAGGGCTGGGCAATAAAACAATAATGATAAATATCGCAGTATAATTTTCCTCAATATCAGCATAATAAATGTTCAATATATCGTCAATGAATAATTGCTTTAATTCATTTGAATCACGAACAAATTAGCACTTAATTATTCTATTAAAATATTTATTTTGTTGAAAAAAAAGAGGCCTGAAAAAAGATTAACTAATCATATTTGTAGTAAAAAAAAAATTGGTTTTGAATGTTCCACCTCAGATTTGTGAAGTGATCCACTGTTTGGCATCAAGTGTTTGTCCCGTTCTGAACATAAAGAAAAGTTTAACCACATAATTAACCATCTGGTTTCTTCAATTTTCACTCAGGAGCAAAAAATTGCGTTTAAATTTGAAAGAAATAATGATTTGACGTATATCGTGATAAGTATCGATCTCAAACGATACGAAATGTTTTTATCGTGTCGCCCAGCCCTACCTCTAAAGAATAAAACGGTTTGCATTAGGATCTATACTGTACGTGAGCCGAGATGAACGTCATCACGTTTTTGCGTGGTGGCTTCTGGGACAAACCATATTTGGAAGTTCAACTTCCAGTCAGGTCTGCGGGCTGCAGCTGGACCCTTCTCGTCAAGTTCACTCCTGAATGACTATGTTGTTCTGTAACTATGTGTAAAGCGTCATTGGGTCCCGTGAAAGGAGCTAAAATATTTATTTATTTATGTAACGTTAATTAATATTACTACGTTACTAATGTCATTACTAACTAACCTACTAGAAAACATCAGGCACAAGCTGAGACTAAACTGGTGTCCTGCTCTGTCCTGTACACAGACTGTAGGCTATATCCTGATAATTAATTTTATGTTTCCATTTCAGAGGAGTCTGGATATTAAAGAAATGAGGGCCCATGGAGCTGAGGTTAATAAAGTAAAGTAGGGATGCAAACGAGTCCTTTTAAGCTAATTAGGAGATGTTTCTTTTGGATTTTAATGTGCAAATTAGATGCTTAGTAATTATCCAGGGATCCTGTATAGAAAAAAAATGATGCATCGATAATTGTTTTATAATCGAATCCCAGCCCTCTGAATCCTAATCTCATTGTGAGGGGCCCAGAGATTCCCACCCCTAATAAACGGCTAATTGACAAAATCCTGGCACACCTGACTTGAAAAAAAAAAAACTTATTAAGACTTATTAGTCATACACGTACAGTGTTCAGTCAAATGTGTTTAACTCTACACACTCGTCTGACGCAGACAGCTGCAGTGTCCGTCTCACCTGTAAAATGGCCAGAGCGCTCTCCATCCTGCCTGTGAACAGGTTGAGGTCGACTCTATAGAGCAGAGCCTCCATCAGCTGGAAGGACAGTTGGTCTGAGACACCAGGAGACGCTCCAGCGAGGAGAAACTGCAGCAGGCGGTCGCACACGTAGTCCTTCCCCTCGAACGAGCTCTCCAACTGCAGATACTGCCCAGAGGAAACCATCCACACACAAAGACACCTCTTAGTGTGTTTTAATGTCACACAGATTCTACATGTCACAAAATCAAACAGTCATTTCATTTTCAGGCCTGAAACAGGTGACATGCTGAATCCTGGCGGTGGTGAAACTGAATTTTCAAAACGCTGTTCTCATGTAAAATAACTTGCGTCCACGCCGACAGAGTCTCCATGTGTTTCAGTCGAGAAACAACATGAACACACACTCACTCTCTTTTCTTCGTCTCTTTTCAGTTCAACTAAACTGCATCGCAGCTAATTTGACATCAGGCCAGGGGACGACAGTTAGCCACCACCGGCACATTTACAGTCCTGCCGACCAACGTGCATTATAAATATGGGGAGGAGAGAGACGCAGAGGTGAGCAGCTCCATCGCCACTTCGTTTAGAGGTGAGAGAAGCTCCAGCCTGGCGTGGAGAAGATGGGTTTTTAAGTCCCCAGATCTCGATAAGGTTCCTTCAGCCCTCTGTTGTGTGCGTTTCCACCGCGGTCTAAAGACCTGCGAAGATCAGGCAGATTAACGAGCTGACGTAGGCTGCAGACCTGCACACGGCGACGCACAGGCATCATTATTTGGAACCACTATGAGCAACATTTATAAATGAGCATCAGATTTGATGTAATATAAAGAAAAACTACATGTTTGACCATTAAAGCAGCTTTCTGTGGGAGTATAATGAAGAGGCACACGATAAAGTTCGTTACACATTTAATAACAAACTGGATAAAACCATAAAGTTCTTAAAAGAACTCCAGCTCAGAGAAAGAGACGCCAAAATAAAGTGGCGACAGTTTGGAAGGTTATTAAAACATTTCCAGCAACAAGAGCTGCAGATCAGCTGCAGCATCACGTCTGTGTCGCCTGAGCGTCGGAGGAACGGGATGTTTAACGAGCTTTATTACCTGCTGTAATCAGGAGGGGAGGAGACCGACTTCAGCTCTGTGGAAGAACTTCTACAACAACTCAGGACGCAGTATTTAGCCTAACTCCATCAGCTGTTCGCTGTAAACACACCGCCGCACGCCGGCTGCTGTTTCCCAGCAACACATTTAATGCCGACGTACGATCTCAGGCGACGTCTGTGAGACTCGTGCGGCTCTCTGACTGTTGGCTGTGATATATTGGTTTGCAAACAACGATGGAAAAGAGACGAGCAGTCGTAGAAAAACAGCCGACATTCTCCAGTTAAAGCCTTAACCCGCCCATTCAGAAATTCACTGCAAGGCAAGCCCCGCCCCCAAAATTACCAGTACTTTTGGAAAGTACTACCCACCGATCAGGGACTTTTTGGGGGTAAAATAAAGACCCTAGAACTACATTTAGACCCTCCAAAAGGTTCCTAGTTCCTGTGGTGGAAACGCGGCTTACGTTTACTTTACCTGTTTAAACAATATTTAGGACATTCAGATCAAAGACAGCACAGGGGTCAAACTGAGGGCTGGTGTCATGTCGAGGAGCTGCTCAATCACTGATCAGTTAGCGGACTGTCAGAGGGGCCCTGGTTCTTCAACTGTAAAATAAATCAGAAACGTGACGAACAGACTCTTGATAGATGAGGACTTACGCTCCACCACACTTTGTAGTCGGGCGCGTGCTCCACAGCCATCTCACACATCTCCTGCACCTCCTCCCTGCTGCCTCGTCTGGAGAACAGGGACAGGTAGTGGCTCCACACCTCCGGGTTATCGCAGTTACTTTCCAGAGCGCGGGACAACGTGTTCAAGGCGGCTTCCAAACACTCTGCTGCGGACCTGCGGACCAACACACACCGTCAGGTCCTCACCTCCAAAAAGAGAAATCCGGAAACGAGAACAGAAAATGAACTGGAACTCAGGATGTTTGCTGCGTCTTACGTCTCGTTCTGGTTGAGGTACTTGAAGGCTAACTTGATCCACAGCTGAGTGTCTCGGGGGCTCTCCAGGACGCTGGTCTCCAGGTTTGATATGTCGTCTGTCTCGCTGACGAAGTAGCGCTTGTCCTCCGATGTGACGCAGACGTCCAGCGCAGACAGGCTGGTCCTGGAGCAGTCGTCTGCACAGGGACAAACGAGCAGCAGCTGATTATCTCCGGCTGATCACAAACACAACTTCATCCCTCACGTACTGCTCTGTAATACCACCAACCGTCAACACGACTTACAGTATTATAGTATGTATTATTATATTCAGAGCCGGGACAGGCCTGTAAGGGCTCTGACACGGCATGCATATACAAAACAAGAAATGGCTTCTTTTTCCGTTTTTATGAAAGTAAAATCATTTTAAAATATGTTTTCAGTAAAATTTGGTTTGTTTTGGCAGATTTAGCAGATGTTGAGTTTGAGTTCTTGTCATCAATCATCACAGAGTTATTAAGCAGCAGCAGATCATTTAAACAGCTGCCTGTGGAGACAAAACATTCATACATCCATCATCGGTCCCTCCAGGATCTCAAGATCGCAACTAACAAAGACTTGCAGTTTGACCAATCACCGCAACTGTTCTGCAGAACGTGCAGTATTGTGGTCGAACGTAAGGGAAATCGTTTACTGACAAACACAAAACACACGGAGAGAACATCAGAAACTCGTGGAGAACGTCAGAGAGACACTGAGACCCAGGCCGCTGCAAATGGTTTAAATGTGCAGGATCAGGGCCGCCAAGTCCTGGAGGGGCTGTTTAATTATTCAGCTACAATTCTAAAAGGTAAAAACATCTACCTCTGTAGTTCAGTGCATTTCTTTAGAAAACCTGCTGCAAAATCACAAAACAGGCAGCGAGGTCCTGGAGGGACGTCACTTTCTGTGTGTAGATCAGATTTAATCTGGATAACCGGCTGAAAGGACTCATTTGAGGACGCCATCGTGGACTTTCTACAGCTGGCTTCACTTTAAGTTAGTGTTGTAGTCAAGACCACCCAAACCAAGACCAGAGTTTATCGAGACCGACTTTTAGGGGCTGAGACCAAGACCAGTTCCCCTTATTGCGTGACACACAATAAGATGTGGAACAAGATCACAGGTCCTTCTCAAATTGATCTGAAAGATCCCATTAAAACACCCACATACACTAACAGCTGACACACTTAGGCTGCGTTCAGACTGCACGCCTTAACGCTCAATTCCGAATTATTTCCCCAGATCTGATTTTTCTGTTTGACAGTTCAGATTGTTGTTTAAATGTGGTCCATATCAGACTCCAGTGTGAACTGTCCGCGGCCTGAAAGTGACGCGCATGCAACACACGCTGTCGTACAGAAGTAAACAAGGAGCAGCAGAGGTTAGCTCCGTTTTTTCAATGTCCTCTCACTGGTGCTGGACAACTTAACTGCCCCACAACTCACTCTCTCCGCACTGTGTCCGCTCAGACAAGTAGCATGCAGATAACTCAGAAGAGAGCTTGCGGTCCGGTGGATTTCAGGAGTAAGAAAGGGAATTTATGAGCAGATGATAGCGAGGTAGAGGAGGAGGAGAGCCACATGTTTAATACTTGACAGAAAAAAGATCAGATCTGAAAAATCCTCGATTTTCGACACCATCAAAAAGTGGTCTTAAGACCGGTCTTGAGTACTAACACACTACTTTCAGTATCACCTTAACTCTTGTTAGCTGTTTTGCACTCTGGACTCATTAAACACAGGTCAGAGGTGCTTCTGTCTCTCACTTACTCACCGTGTCTCCCAGCCGCCAGGTTTCCCGCCGCCGTCTCGTCCTCGCTGTCGTCCTCTGGGCTGCAGCTGCTCTGTGCCGACGGCTTCGGCCTCCACCTTCTGGTGTCTTTGCAGGTGGTGAAGGGAGGGACTGCAGGAGGACGGAGAGTTCACAGGTCTGGAAACTGTTTCTCTGATGATGAAGACGAGAGTCAAAAGAAAAGTTCACTCACCGTGTCGTTTGCTCTCGTTCACTTTGCTGACGAGCAGGACGGCCTTCTGGTCGACTCCCATCCGGTCTTTGTTTGTGCCGAACAGCTTCTTCATGTACTTTTCTGAGAAACAGAAACATGAGCTGTGGTTTACCTCCAATGTCCACAGCTGGTTTAGGAAACACTGAAGAACATATTGACAGAAATGTATTTTCCACCTGTAGCAGCGCTGATGTCCTCGTCCGAGCTGCTCTCAGAACAGCCGATCAGGGGCAGGTTGTACGACAGGATGTCCTGGAAAAGCTGGTTTCCGGTCAGAGTGCAGTTCCTCATGTGCTGCCTGCAGTGCAGAGAGAGCCGACATTTAAAACCAGACAGGTGGCGTACAGCAGGCGCAGCAGAGAGCTAACGGACGCCTTCTCACCATCTGCAGTCGTCGTCGTTGCAGGTTCCTGTGAGGTCGAACCGACAGAAACACTTTCTGGGCTCGATGGTGTTGCTGTACGTCACAGAGCTCAGGGATAACTTCTCCTTGGTCCTGTAGTACGGACTGAACCTAAGAGGGAGAATGCAAGGAGTCTGAAATATGCTCTTCAGCGTCTGTCTGACATGAACCAGCTAGTTAGACCAGCTCTCTATACTGTGGTACAGAGGTCTGCTGTAAGGCGACCTCGAGGCTCTGGAACAACCTGCCCGAAGAAATCAGGTCGGCTGAGTCGGTGAACTCTTCCTTTTAAAGGAGAGCCTTTCCTGATTTTGTAACAGGGTTCTTTAAAAGCGCTCTACAAATAAAGATTATTATTATTAAATTACTGCCGAGGCTGATTGAGACAGACCACAGCTGTGAACAGGAGCACTGCAGCTACTGCAGCCCTCTGCACAGCTCAGGCTGAGCACGTCTCCCGTTGTTCTACAGTTTATATCTTTACCGTTCTTACCTCGGCAGCCAGCTGTGAAGCACACACACCCGTATGAGATAAATGAATCCAAAATGAACAGCGTGTTGAGTCTACCTGTATGACCTGAAGACCAGCAGAGGGCTGTGATATGATCCAAAGGGAACCGGCTTCAGCTCTGCGCTCCCTGATTGGCTCGTGGCTGCGTCCACCTCCACTGAGACCACCTGCACAGTGACAGAAAACATATCGACCATGAATACAAAAGGTCAGGATGTGAAAAAACAAGAATTTAAAAATACATAAGAAATCCTGCATGATCAAGTGAACGCGTTGCAGTTTGAACCTGAAAATATTTTAAAGTTCTGCAGATCACCTTTGCAGCGGGGGGGTTGTCGACATGTTCTCCCACCGTGTGCAGCTCCCTCTGCAGCAGCTCCCCCAGCCGGGCCTGCTGCTGGTACCTCAGCTTCAGAGCGTCCACGTCCAGCCCTGCAAACATCTCTGCCGGCAGCTTGGAGCCGGGCGCAGTCTTGGCAGGTTTGGCGGCGCTGCTGTCTTTAGCCGGAGTGGAGCTCAGCTGCTCCAGGTTGGGTTTGGTGAAGGAGCTGCTGGACTGACGGAGGGAGCGTCGGCGGGGTCCTTTAGCAGCAGCAGCAGCAGCAGCAGCAGGTGTAGGCGCAGATGGAGGTGTGGATTCTGATTCGCGCTCGTCGGCCTCGGGGACGTCTTCACTGTCCAGGGTGAGTTTGTCCTGGGTGAGGTCGTGCAGGGAGGGCTGGGGCAGGGGGAAGGGGGAGGCGGGAGGCGGGAGCTGGGGCAGAGGGTCAGGAGGGGTGGAGGCTCGTAATGGAGGCTCTGTGGGCAGGTCTGACGGGACTGCTTTGTTGTGCAGGGCCTGGGCTTCTTTCAGCTTCTGGATCTTGAGGGCGTACTCCGACTCCAACTGCTGCAGCCGCTGCTTCTGAGCGATCAGCTCCGCAAAGTGGCGCTCTGATCCGCGGGGAACTCCGTCCACACGCTGCAGCTTACTGGGCTGAGAGGGGGAAAGGAAATGAGCGCACACTGTTACACTTCTTTCCTGCAAATATTCTGTCTGTCGCCTCGTTGACTGAACAAGCCAGAATCACCGGACAAGTTCTGTTTGAGAAGATTCACAGATTACTCTGAGGGCTCAGAGTTCACATGGTGTAACATCAAACTGCCGTCTGCAGCTTCACTCTCATGCACTGTTTTCAGTTTCTAATAGTTAGATAAGTACCTATGGCAGGCCGTTTAACATTTATTCCTTAAAACTAAATTCTCTATTAAAAAAAAAGAAAGATAATAGTACTTATTAGTTACTAATAACTATTTCATTAGTCAACAGTAACATTTTTGCCATTTAAATTTAAGGGACTCTGCAGTTCAGCTTTCACCTATTTATTAGTCACTAGTAACTAAGGAATAACCACTCGTATCTAAACAACAGTGACGTGAAGTAAAACAGAAATGTTAGTAGTCACTATTTCTTAGTTACTAATACAAAAGGTGAAATCTGAACTGCAGAGTACTTAAATTTAAATGCACACTAATTGCACATTTGTGCCATATAAGTCTATGAAGCTCTGCAGTTCAGATATCTTTTGGAATCGTTATTAGTGACTAAAAATTAAGTACTAGTAGCTTTTGATTAAAGACTAATACCTTTTAAGGAATAGGGCTTTTTGCCACAGGTTTCTGCAGTGTTGCAGTAGCAGCAGTTCACATGAAAATAATATATAATAATAAATAATATAATTAGTTACAAGAGAAAACAAAAACATGCACGAAGTAAGTTCATAAAGAAATACTATTTACACACATTTACAAATATTTAAAGTCAGACTACCATGTTTGTAATGTGCTCACACCTGAACAGGTGCAGCTAACACATTTACCGGAGTATTCTTTTTTACTGGTCAAGGAAAGAACAAAGTACTTTACTGCTTAATTAGCTGCTCAATATGGAAATAATGCGCGTTTAAATTAACACCACAACTATGTGAAGGAGTCTAGTCTCACCTTGAAACACCCGGACAGGTAACAAGAGCTCAGCACCAGGTGCTACTGTTAGCTCAGAGCTAGCGCGTGCTAACCAATAAAAAGCGCTGCTCAGATATAAATCAATCTAACATTTACTTATTATCACCTTTTAAAAGCGTTTAACGTGTCGTGAATAATGTTATTATTTTTCATCAACGACGGTGGAACAACGGGGACTTCCGGTAGCTTTCTGCTAACCTCATGCTAATTTTATGTTCGGGATCAAAAAGGAGCATTTCACAAAAATACGTTTCACATTCAGTGAGTTATGTTTCCTGGACTGCTTCGTTATCAATCAAACATTTATCCCCATTTTCTGACTAAACGGTTAATAAATTAGTCAGATTACATAATACAACGCTGAAGTTCAGAGGAAACCCAGGTCCACATCAAAACCACTATGCAGAGCTATCAAACCTGGACTCCATAGTCCCAGAGAGGCTCTTTAAAACACAGTTTCAAATTTATGAAACTTGTGTTTATTATTCTGTTTGTGAAGATGTAAAACATTTACAATTTAAATGGAATTTTTTCATGTAGACCACATTAGACCAGGTCCAGATCAAAACCACTATGCAGAGAGCTGTCAAATCTGGACTAGATTGTCCCAGAGAGGCGTAAGTTTCTTTTAAAACAGAGTTTTAGATTTGTGAAACTTTTATTTTATTTGTGCAAACACTAAAAAGGGCGATTAATATATTGATTCATTTGCACAAATGGAATAAAAGTTTCAGAAATCTGAAATTAAACTTTAGCCTCTCAGGGACAATCTAGTCCAGATTTAACAGCTCTCGGCTTTGTAGGAAAAAAATAGAAATAAAGCAACAACGAAGTCTATAGAAAATAAAACGCTGGAGCCAAAGTGTGTCTCAGGTGTTAAATGATTCCTCTCCGGTACAGGAAGCTCATGACTTCATCTCCTCCTGATGGCAGCTCAAATTCACTCAGACTGAAAACTGTCGAGTCTCCTGATGCGTTTCTTGAAAATATAAAACTATGTATATACACAGAATATATATCATAATCATTTCTATACGTCAGTGTTTTAAAAGAAGCTGAAGATCTAACTGTACTTCCACAGCCGTTCACCTTCGTCACACAGACAGCTGCAGAGGAACAATGAGAAATAAAGAACCTGCAGCGCCGTGGGTCTCACCAGCGTCTGGTTGGAGTCTGCTCGCCGTTTTGACCCTCTGCCGACCGTCAGCTGAGCCTGAGTGAGCTCCTGCTCCAACCTGACCGCCATACTCTTCTTTATGGACACCCGGTGTTCAACACGATGCACCTGCACAGAGGAGGACCACAGGTGAGCGTACACCTGCAAGACTCGCCCAGGAACAGGCGCACAAAGGCTTCAGTGTCTACTCAGAGGTGCAGAGATGAAGAAGGGTTCTCCTTGACTTTTAGAGCAGAACGTAGTTTTGCGTCTTGTTTCTGTTCATATATGAAAAGTTTGTATCTGAATTTTCCTATTTAGATTTATTGTTTTGTAGATGTATTTGGTGAATAAAGGGGAAGGACTGTACGAGTTTTACTGCACATTTTAAGCCTCTACTTGAGTGAAACACGTTGCTCTTGTCTGGGTGGATTAGAGATGTTTGGTGTTGCGGCTCTGAGCAGCGAACGAGCCGCTCCCTCTGACACCCAGCTTATTAAATGCAGCTGTCAGCGTCTGAAAGGCAGCAGGTGAGCTGGTGTTATAGGAACAAGTCAGGCTGCACTAAATCTTTGTTCACTGTCCAAAGTAAGTTCTATTTCTGTCCGGACTTCAATCGAGGATGTGGGATAGAAACAAAGTGAAAAAAACTATTTCTGTACCAGAAGATTCCCCAGACATTAAGACCCTGACCGGGTCTCTGTCTTCGTGGTTTGTGTGGACGCGCCCACCTGTTCCTGCAGCTTCTTGAGGAGCGTCTTGTTAGCGCTGACGATCTTCTCTGAAGCCTGCAGCTGCTCTCTCAGTTTCGCCACCTTCCCCTCAGCGGCCTTCAGAGACTCTCTCTTCTTCAGCTCCTGTTGGAGCAGATGTCTCAGGACGGCCTCGTCTCTCTGCAGCAGCTCTCTGTGGGACACACGGAGACACACTCACTGCTCTGTACCGTCTATTAGTTCACATTTAGTCAAACTGTCTCCGTTAACCAGCATTAGCATGGATGTACAGCCGTCTCCGGATCACTGTGATACCGAAGGAAACGTAAAAACATGAAGAGTCTCGCTCTGAAGCTGACTTCTGGATGTTTGTTCTTGACGGATAACAGATTAACAGATATTTTCAGGAAGAGGACGTCACTATCACTTTGTGTTTCTTGTCCCGGAGGGGGGGGGGGGAATCATATTCAATTACCATAAAACTTATAATAATCCCTTCAGTTACCCTGCCTATAATTGGGAGGGGTCTTGGACAAAACTGAAATAATAATTTCAAAAAGTCCGAATATCACTTGTATCAAATTATTATATCGACTAATATCAAATATTCATTTGATCCAGCACCAACAGACTGCTTTTATTCTGTAGGCAGCAAGGTAACAAAAACAAACATACTTTGAATGTGTCCTAAAGTGTTTGCTGGTATGTCTCACCTGTGTTTGCTGAGTCTGGACTCTGCTTCTGACAGTTTCAGCTCTGCAGCTGATTGTACGGATGAATCCACCACAGGGTCGGAGGCAGCAGCTGAGGCGAGGCTCAGAGGGCTCAAGCAGAGATCCTTCAACTTCTTCTGCTTCTCCCTGCTGCCAGAAGAGAGACACAGAGGTTTGTACATCTCACTCGTTTAAACATCAGAAATATTCACAGCGTGTGTTCTGAACGTTGTGTTTCTGGTTGTCGTCCCGCAGCGCGTCTGCAGCTGGTCTTTACCTGGCGATTTCCTCTTTGAGGAGACGGTACTCGGCTCTCTTGGCTTCAGGTAAAGCCTCTGGAGTTCTGACGGGGTTGTTCTCCTTCTCAGATCCTGACGCTGCTTTAGGCTTCGCCGCCTGGAAAAGAGAGATTTCAGCTGAAACCATGTTCAACAGGCAACTGAAGTCACCGACCTCCCCCAGACAGCAGGTCCGGGGGGGGGGGGGGACAGTTAGAGGATTATATTTGAGTCTAACTTGAATGAACAGTTTTCAGCAGAGGCAGTAAAGGCTGGACCCACCTCGACGGTCCTTCGGGCCTCTTTGATCATGAACTCCAGGCCTCCGAACGCCGCCTGTGTGGAGCTGCAGGCGTCCACGTCAGAGTCGCTGTCGTCGGAGTCATTGAGAGAAACCACCACCGACTTGTGTCTGGGCAGCTGGAGGGAAACACAACAACGCACACAGGTGAGACGGGAGGGAACCCACCGGCCCCGGAGCAGCTGCTCCTCCTGTGAGGAGGCGTGGCCCTGCAGATAAAGTGTGAGCAGGGACTCACCACCAGCGGAGCTCTGGGAGCAAGGTGGCCTCTGCTGAACTTGTTGCTCCGGGACTGAGACACTGTGTTCAGGCTGACGGTGCTCAGGTTCCCTCTGGTCGGCTGCTGGACTCCTGACGGAGGCTGACTGCTGGGAGACGGAGGACCGCTGGAGCTCTTCTCCTACAGACGGGGAACAACCAACAGCCAATCAGAGGCATGTTATAATCATCATGTGACCAACTGTCTGAAGCAGAGACACAAACCTCGGGCGCCGTCACCCTCTTGTTGGCCATAGACATCAGACAGGTCTCCCTGAGCAGCATCTCCTCCTCCTCTTCCTCATCAGCGAAGGGCGGTTTGGGAGGAGGCTCCAGCTCGTCTGGAGGAGGGGGGAGAGGCGGAGGCGGGGGAGGAGCGCCGGACAGCATGGGGGAGAGGAACGGCTGAGAGAAGTCCTGAGAGATAGAAACAGACGTGTTCAAACACGCGGAGAAAAGTCCAGAGCCAAAACTCTTCCTCCTGACAAACCGCATCAGCGGCCGTCATAACACGACGTCCAATCAGAGCAGAGACAAACAGCGTCAGCTGATATGGAAGTCTGACATCTGCATGCTGCTGCTGTCCAAACAGGCAACAGAATTTTCAGCGAGTTTAACAGAGTGAGACGGGGGGGCGTACCATTCCAAACTGGTGAGAGTCGGTCATGTAGAGGGACACCTGAGGGAAACAGCCGGGATGGTCTGCAGGCAGCTGCTCGTGAGTCGGAGACGGCACTGAAACACAAACGCAGAAAAAGTCAGCGAGGAGGCGAACGTGGACGAGCATGTGTGAAGATGAAGACGACGAAGATGAGGTTTTGTTGGAGCTCCCCGCACAGTGAAATGAACGGATTATGTTCTCTTAGAGCTGTGTGTTTGTAGACGGCGAGGCCCCCCTGCTCACCTGGTGACCCGGTCTCGCTGTCCGTGTCCATCGCCACCTCGTCGTAGTTGTCATACTGGTAGAGGTTCCCCGAGGCGTCCAGGCCCTGTTTACCGGCAGACTTCCTGTGGTCCTGATCCCTGGACTGAAGAACACAAACACCTTCAGCGACAACACAACACACCCGTCACTCTTCTTCTTCTGTGGCGAGTCTGCACCAGCGCAGGATTCAGTTAGATTCGACTCACTTCACCTCTCTGGGCAGAAGGAACATTTTCAACATTAACAGTATTAGAAATGATAAACCAGGGTCAAATTCCCACCGGATAGTCTCACCGTACACGTTTTAACTATCAACTATCTTTGTCTTCTGAAGACTCCTCTGTGCACGAGGTCGCCGCATTTACTGATATGACTAATATAAAATCTGTAATGTTTATGCACACCTGATGTGGTTTCCGTTCTGTTTCCATCAGGTATTGGCTGTTATTATTTTATTGTCTATGCAAACAAAGGACAGATATTTACTGCAGGGAGTGAAAAGGCAATAAACAGGAAGTGGCTGAATAAGAATGGACAGAAATATGTCAGGAAATCTACGTCCTGGTAATATGTGTAGTTTGGTTCCCGTTGGGAAGTAGAACCTGACGGACACACTGATAATGAGACGGCGGCGGCGGCCTCTTACTTTGCCGCGCGTCCTGGTCTTCCCTCCCACAAGCTTCATGAAGCGGTTGTACTGCTCGTCCTGGTTGGACAGGTCGCGGATTCTGCGGATTTCCTCCTCTCGTTTGCGTCGGTCTTCCTCTTCCTGTCGGCGTTTCTCCTCCTGCTCCCTCTGCTGCTGCAGCTTCCACGTCCTCAGCTGCTGCTTCCTGAACGCCTGCTTAGCTGCTGAGCCTGAGAGGAAGAAGAGTGAGATCAGTCCGACTCAGAGACAAACCCATGAGGACTGTCCTCCAGCTGCTGTCTGTTTTCATTCAATCAAATGCAGCCCTGTCATTGGCCCGTCACCCAGCTCTAGCAGCCGCTGTGATCACATGACACCAGGTACTGACCCTTCTCACCTGGACTGATCATCTTCTTGCCCACGTGAGGTTTTCCCGGAGTTCTGCCTCGCTCCAGCGGAGGTTTGGGACCAGGTTTAGGACTCGGTTTGGGCCTCTCTCTGTCTGGAGGTCTGGGCCCGGTCTTGGTTCGGTCTCGGTCCCTCTCCAGAGGTTTGGACCTGGTTCTGCTCCTGTCTGCAGCAGCGGCAGCAGCGGTGGCAGCGGCGGCTGCGGCGGCGGAGGCAGACCTGGTGGTGACTCTTTGCCTGCTGGGGGGAGTGGCCCCGGAGCTGGAGCTCTTCTCCTGGACCGCCTTAGTGATCCGGTCTTTGCTCTTCTTCATCACCTGCTGCTCCTTCTGCTGCCACTTCTTACTGGCCGACTGCAGCGCGAGGAGGCGCAGCTGCAGCTCCGACAGCTCCTCCTCCTCCACCTTCACCACCGGCTGTTTGAAAACATACAGCCTGTTTATAGACAACAAATAATAACGTTTATAATCTCAGCTGACCGTCAGTCTTCGGCGCACCAGGTGATGACCCACCTTGTCCACGGAGACGACAGAGTCCTCGCTGGAGGTCGATGATTCCCTCCGACACGAACACGCCTGGGTAGTTTTCTCTTCTTTGTCCGTTTCCTCGCAGCAGCTCGGACACGTCGTCTTCTTCGTCTCCTCCGACTCCTCGTCAGCCTTTTCTCCTGTTTCCGCTCCTTCTTCTTCTGTTGCTGCTGCTGCTTCACCTGGCGACATACAAAGGAAGTAAAACCATATTTATTGATGATTTATTTCCTATATTTACGATCACTTGATCGTTCTTTACACCAAAGCAGATTCCCTGTTTCTGGAAACAAGGCGTTTGGCAGCTCAGCTCGACTGTGACAAACTGATTTATCGATAATCAGAACTGGATTTTATGCCGATTTCTCACTTCTGCTCTAAAACAAACATTCAGTCTGTAAACTAACAGTTATTTTCACTCTTTATGATTTTTAAGATGAAAGTCTAAAACGTCTTCTGTTTAAAGACCTGAATCAGTTTAAAATCTGGTTCAGCTTCTGGGACTTGAGAAGCGACCGGGCTCACCCTGTGGTTCAGCACCTCCTGCCTTCTCCTGCTCCGCCTTTTTCCTCTTCAGCTCATCCAGACTGGCGGGGAGGGGGAGCTTCTGACGGAGGGGTTTGATGTTGAACGCCTGGAACACTTTCTTCTCCGCCGCCTCCAGCTCGGATGTGTCCTCTGCTGCCGCCGCCGGAGCTGGTTCGGGTACTGGTTTGGTCTCTGTAACACTGGCGGCGTTGTTTGGCGTCTGGTCTCCGGCGGGGAACTCTTCGGGCTCCAGGGCCATCGTCTCCTCTTTCCGGATGCATTCCAGCTCCAGCTGAATCTGCTTATACTTGGACAGTAAATCCTCAAAGGACTCGTCAACACTGTTCTCTGGTTTGGAAACGCCGTGAGCCGCCTTCCTCGCCTGGTTCCTGCCCAGCGGCTTCTCTGAGGTCACATGTTAGGGAACGTAGGAGGACATACCGTGCCATACATTATAAACAAACACTTCAAACACAGGAGGACTTCAGGGTGAGACTCATCCCCCAGAATGCACCACAGGAAGTCAATCCTGTCAGTGACTCAGACTCTTTAACTTCTCAGACAGAGTCAGACGCTCCGACTCTGAGTCAGTAACGGATGTTGTAGTACTCTCTGCTCTCGGTCCAGTACTGCAGTTTTTAACACGTTCTACCTCAACACTATATGTACTCATTATTACTATTTATTTATTTATTTATAACAGATCAAATACTGTACAATACTGCACATTTTCCACACTCTTACTTCTATTTTTAGATTGTAAACGTCTTTATATTCTACTTACCAAGGGCGTCACTCTGTGTGGAAAACAGGTGGGGACCTATCAGGGGTGTGAAGAGACACTTAGCTCGCGATGCATCAGGATTCGCGACATCAGGTTCACGGGAACGAGACAAAAAGATCCTCAAACAGAGTTTTAAAAATAATCCTCAGTGCTGAGAGATGTGAGCTGGAGATATGAAACACTTCCTTTCCTGCATTCTGGTGAAAGTTTCTGCACCAATTTATGGTGGAAGTGTTTTTTTTTTTTTTACGTAAAAGGAAACACAGAATTCGGGTGACATTTCAAAATATATAAATCTAACAGAATGTGACTGAGAGCAGCTCTCAGATCTGTTTCTCCTGCAGATCAACTTCTCTCCTGTAACATCGTCCCTGCTGAGGCCTGGTTTAGTCTTCACTCCTCTTTGTTCAGGTTCACAGGGAGAAACTCGGCCAAAACAAACTGTATCAACAAGTTGTTAAAGTTACTGACTGGTGCTGCACGTGTTTGGGTCAAGCTACTTTTTTTGGACAATGCACATTTGTTTCTTCTATATTTTAATTGCATGTTTTCTTAATGTGCAAATTAACCTTTCTAAAGGCTTTTTCACTAGTTTTTCTTTTTTTAACTGCAGCTGTGTTTCGGAACGTTTAACAAATGACGCTTTAAGAAAGTGGTGGGAACGTGTCCCCAGGGCCCCCAGAGTAAATCACACCTCTGCTACTTACCAACCTTCTATTCTTATTTCTATTCCTTTCTATCTGGATGTGCAATATGGACAGCTCTGATGGTGGTGGTGATGGAGCAGTGGATAAGACATGCATTTTATGTGACCCGGGTTCAAATCCACTGTGACACACCAATGTGTCCCTGAGCAAGACACTTATCCGCTCGTTGCTCCAGAGGCGTGCGACCTCTGACATATGAAGCAGTTGTAAGCGTCAGCTAAATGAGTAAATGTTCTGCAATTTCCCCTCAGACATAAATAAAGTATGTCTGGTTCTGGTTCTGAACTAATTCATGGTGTGTTTATCAGAAGGTTCAGTTTACTCAGATTCACCACCTGCACTTTGTGGTTCACACTGAGAAAACGAGACAGGAAGTCAGCTTCTGAATGTTGTGCAGGTTTCGTTTCCAGTTAAACACCGGCTGTAAAGGAGATCTGCACTCAAACAGGAACCTCTGATGTCAGATGGACCTGGATTCGGACTCATGACAGCAGGTCTGACCTACAAGCTGTTAAATTAATAAAAAAAAAGACAACAGAGACCAGCTGGAAAGTGTGAATCTGACTGCACTGGTCCAGCTCAAATCCATATTAAACTCACATTATTAATCCTGCAGCAGAACAGCTCAGGGGGTCTGATCACATCAGTATCTGGGGTTCTCAGGTACTCACGGGCCCCTGAGCTGTAATGAAATCAGGGGCCCCTGCTGAATAACAATTAAAGAAGCAGCAAAGGATACGTTTTCTCGAGGGGGAGTCCTTCTTGCAGCCGTGACTCTCCCCGGGGCCGTAACGACCGAAGGGACCTCTGGTGTTTCCACCACCCCGGCCGCCTCGCCCCCAGCCCCCCCGTCCGCCGTTCGGCATGGCCCGGTGCCTGAACCGGCCCAGGGCGCCGTGGCTCCGCTCCCAGAAGCTGGTCCGCGGGCTCGCCTCGCCGTGAGGACCGAGACCCGGGGGCGGCGGCAGCAGCAGCGGCGGCGGCGGGGAGGGAGCGGGAGGCCGGTCGGGCCCGCTCGGCCCGCACTGCTGCCGGTGACTCGGGGGGAACGGGCCGTGAGGTCCGCGGTTGTACGGCATCAGGCGGCGGAAGTCCGGCGGCGGGTGGCCCATCGGCGGCAGCACGTTGTGCGGACGCTGGTGGGGTTTCCGAGCCCGCGGAGGGGCGCCGCGGCCCGGCCTGTTCCCATCCCCCCCCCGCCGGAGCGGCGCACTCTCCTCGGTTTCATCATCGCAGATCTCTCCGTCCTCCAGCTCGCCCTCCTCTCTGGGGGAACCACTGGCCGTGTTCGGGTCCATTCTGTAGGGAAGTCCAAACGGGTCGTCGCCAGCTAGCTGCGGGTTTTAAACTCATCGGACCGCAGATCTCTGATCCACGTTCAGGTCTCACCGATCAGGATCCGGTCCGCCCGCTCTGACGGTTAGCTCCGTTAGCTCCACGGCTAACTGCTGCTCTGCTGCTCTCGTCCAACTCTCGCGACACAACGAGACCGGAAGCAAAGCTTTATTAGTAGAACAGAAATGACAAGGCAACAAGAGTCTTAGCAAAGGGTAAATCCAACACACAAAGGATCCTGCAGAAAAATAAAAATAAGACCTTCAAGCCAGAACAGGTGTGAAGCTTCTTCAGAGCCTTTTTGTTGGAGGAGAAACGGATTCTTCTAAAATAAAGTTCTATTTCTTTTCCTATTCAAAGAGGAACAACAGAACTCCTCCTCCTCCTTCTTTACCCCATGATGTGGAACAACAGATTCATTCTCTTCAGAAATCCTTGGAAAACAACATTTCAGAGACAGATAACTCTATTTTCTGTCCTAAAGCAGTAACAGAAATTCTCTTTTGACGAGGGGCTAATTTAAAACACACATTTAAAGCCTACACAAAAACAGTCTGTTTTTTGTTGTTCAGAGTGGTAATTTAAGACGGTATGAAAGAGTTCTTGCAAATGTTTTTCTGAGCCAGTAGAACTTTATATCGTCTGCCTGATGGCAGGAAAGAGTGGTGGAGGGGTCGTCTGCGATCAGGGGGGCTTTCCTGATCACAGAGCAGCTGTACAGTTCAGATTGTGATGAGATGATTATTTTACTGCAGTGGTTAATTATGTGGTTTATGTGTTTAGGGTATCATCGGGTAAGACAACCCCCCCTGTAACTGTGACATTTTGTGTTTTTTGTTGGAATTACCGTGTGTGTGGGGGGGGGGGGGCGTCTTTCCCCGTGTTTCCCTGTAATATTTGGTCTGTCAAACATTTACAACCATTGGAAGTTTTATATTTTGAAGACTTTGGTACAAAATGTAATTCTCAGTGCATCCGTCGACACAATGTCCAATTTAGCCAAATATTGTTTTTTTCAATAAATGTAAATACATTAAAAAAAAAACTTCCTCCTTCTTCTTCTTTGTTGTTTAATGGCGGTTGGCATCAACAGAAATCCAAGTCACTTACATTGCAATTTATTAATTTATTCT
>NC_060171.1:2562893-2572775 GCF_021292245.1 Micropterus dolomieu
GGTCCGCGGTTGTACGGCATCAGGCGGCGGAAGTCCGGCGGCGGGTGGCCCATCGGCGGCAGCACGTTGTGCGGACGCTGGTGGGGTTTCCGAGCCCGCGGAGGGGCGCCGCGGCCCGGCCTGTTCCCATCCCCCCCCCGCCGGAGCGGCGCACTCTCCTCGGTTTCATCATCGCAGATCTCTCCGTCCTCCAGCTCGCCCTCCTCTCTGGGGGAACCACTGGCCGTGTTCGGGTCCATTCTGTAGGGAAGTCCAAACGGGTCGTCGCCAGCTAGCTGCGGGTTTTAAACTCATCGGACCGCAGATCTCTGATCCACGTTCAGGTCTCACCGATCAGGATCCGGTCCGCCCGCTCTGACGGTTAGCTCCGTTAGCTCCACGGCTAACTGCTGCTCTGCTGCTCTCGTCCAACTCTCGCGACACAACGAGACCGGAAGCAAAGCTTTATTAGTAGAACAGAAATGACAAGGCAACAAGAGTCTTAGCAAAGGGTAAATCCAACACACAAAGGATCCTGCAGAAAAATAAAAATAAGACCTTCAAGCCAGAACAGGTGTGAAGCTTCTTCAGAGCCTTTTTGTTGGAGGAGAAACGGATTCTTCTAAAATAAAGTTCAATTTCTTTTCCTATTCAAAGAGGAACAACAGAACTCCTCCTCCTCCTTCTTTACCCCATGATGTGGAACAACAGATTCATTCTCTTCAGAAATCCTTGGAAAACAACATTTCAGAGACAGATAACTCTATTTTCTGTCCTAAAGCAGTAACAGAAATTCTCCTTTGACGAGGGGCTAATTTAAAACACACATTTAAAGCCTACACAAAAACAGTCTGTTTTTTGTTGTTCAGAGTGGTAATTTAAGTGTTTCCCTGTAATATTTGGTCTGTCAAACATTTACAACCATTGGAAGTTTTATATTTTGAAGACTTTGGTACAAAATGTAATTCTCAGTGCATCCGTCGACACAATGTCCAATTTAGCCAAATATTGTTGTGCAATTTTCAATAAATGTAAATACATTAAAAAAAAAAACTTCCTCCTTCTTCTTCTTTGTTGTTTAATGGCGGTTGGCATCAACAGAAATCCAAGTCACTTACATTGCAATTTATTAATTTATTCTGGTGTTGTTTGCTGCTTAGATTTTCAGCTGACCTTCCAGCTCTGGTTCTGGTGTAACTGTCCTCGTTAGACTGATCAGGTAGAGACATCAGCTCTGGCGTCAGGCCAGAAGATATCTGTGTTTTCTGGGAATATTACAAGGTCGAGTCTCACAAGACTGTTTACAGGAACTTCCTGGCTCCACAGATTAGAGTCCAACTCATAGATAGTGATGGATTTAAATATGTTGTAGCACTGGAGTCTAAACGTCAGATTTGTTGGGCCAGTTAAAGATGAGCTGAGAGGGAAACATACTGGATCTAGGAGGAAGACAGAATCATAAAAGATCTTACAACTTCTGTTAATACTTTAAATATCCACATGTATTTTCATTCGTTATATTTGTAGATATGTTAGACTTTATTATATTCTCTGCTTACCAACTTTTACTATTATTTCTATTCTTTATGCTTTGCGAGTATCTATTTTACCCTCGGGATCAATAAAGTATTCTGATTCTGAAATTGGTCTTCCTCATACCTTGGTAAATGATATAATCAGAGACGTGCATATCAATTGAAAAATTTGTGCAATAAAGAATGTGGTGAAGGAGGCGTGTGGTTGTGTTTCTAGCTGTACTTTTTGTTTCATTGTGAATTTTGTCATGTTATATGTGGCTGCTACCTTGGCTGCTCTGTCTGTTTTAAAATAACAATTTTTAAATAAAAAATGTTCTAACCTGTCCTCATATTTTCTGCTGTTGCCTTGTATAACGTTGTCTTGTGTTGTGATTTAATCAATGTAAATTGTTGCCCTGTTCACCTGAACGTGTTCAATAAAGGCAGTTAAAAAAAAAACTAAAAACATAAATAAGCACCTTGTTTGCTGTTTTTCTTTTTGGTTTAAAAACGTGACTTTCCAAAATAAAACCGAAATGCGCCGACTACAGATTAAGCAACGCATTACGGCTATCGGCATGTTTATATTTTATTTTTACGAAACAAACAAAGAAAAACAAAACAACAACAAAGGTGACCCGCACTGCGCGTGCGCACCAAAGCTTTGCATCGGAAGCTGACTTGTCAGTTTTGTTTTGGAAGTTGAGAGGCACGTGAGGTGCTGACGTCATCGGCAGGGAGCGAGCGAGAGAGAGGAGGCAACATGGCGGCGGATTCCCTCGTCAAGGTAAAAAACATGTTAACGTTATTTATATTTAAACGTGTGTCCGTTGTAACTTCGGTCAGGGTTTAATCGCCGTGTTGGTCTGCAGTTCCAGCTCGTTCAGCGCAGCGTAGTTAGCGAACTAGCTCATGAGTTAGCTGAAGTTAGCTAGCGTTAGCCGCTGTGCGCTAGCTGTGTTGTAGCCACAGCGACATCAGCAGCCCGCAGCGGCGGCGGCGGCGGCGGCAGCAGCGGCAGCAGTGCCACGACAGCGTTACAGCCTACACGGTTTACACGGTTTACAGCCGTGTCCGTGTTTATATGTTGTTTAAAGATAACGTTACACAACACGACCCGTGGGCGGCCACACGAAACGGTGAAAGCTAACGTTAGGTCGGGACAGTTCCGCAGCTTCTGAAACACCAACAGTCTGAGCGGTCTCTGATAACGGAGCCGTTTACCGGCGGGAGGAGCTCACAGTTAACTGCTTTTATCAAATCAACTTTTTACTTTAAGTTTTTCAGATTAAAACGTAGATTTATCTTTACTCGCGCTTCTCAGCAGCGAGATGTTTCAGACTTCCACTGTTGTTGGTATCATCCTTGTTCACCCGGAGCTCTGTGAGACTAAGTTACCACTTTATATTAAAACCAGACAAAACAGGAGACTGTTTAGAGAAAACACAAGAGAGGAAATACCTGGTGAGTTCAGAAAATATGTGTCTGTTACTTTATTCCAGCTATCGTACTTCACTGTGAACAGGTTAGAATATCGCAGGCCTGGTCGATCCGAACTCCATTCAGAAAACAAACCTTTTTAAAACTGTTGTCTTGCTGTTTTTCTGACAGACCTGATAAAGCATGAATTCATATGTTTAACAAAACTGCATCATGTTGTAGTAATTTCGGCATTAGTTTGGTCCGTTTATTGCTTTTAAATCACAGCAAAATGTTTACTTTTGTTTTGTCTGAATGCTGAAGGTTATTGACAGATTGGCTCCCTGAGAAGTCACCAAACAGGTCAACATCAGTGCCGGAAAAAACAAACAAAGAACCCCACATGTTACTGCTTTTTGTCAAATCACCACTGTTGTCTGCTAAATGCGAGTTTCTCTTCTGTTTTCTATTAAAACAACACTGCACACTTGCTAACCTAAAAACACGTTTCCTGCCAGGAAACTTTATGTGGCTCCAGGTTGTTTCTCTTGTGTGTTTACATCCAAGTCACAGAGCTAAACACCCAGTTTCCATAAAAATACACCAGGAGCTGGTTTTACATCGCTTCCTGCTGTTCTGAAGGTTTTTCTAAAATCCTTAAAGACTGTCTTCAAACATCTGGATAAAAGAAATATTCTGTCTGCTGCAACACAAACTAGATTTGAACACCTTTGTTTGTTTGTTGTTGATTTTATGTACAAAATGTTATCAGTTATATTTTTTTGTGTTGATGTTACTCACTATTATCTCATATTTTCACACTAAAACTCTTTTAATATGTTTCGTGTGTTTTACAAAAAGAGCAGCTACCTGGACAGAAAACACAGCCACAACTTGAGAAACGTGTTAAAATCCTGTTTGTGTTACACAGATTGTGGTAAAACCTTTCAGAACAGCAGGAAATGATGTTTAACATCCTCCCGAGTTTTTCCAAGCATCAGAGAATCAGCCGCAGACCTGTGCGTTCAGACCAAACACGCGTTTAATCTTTGCGTTGGTTTCCTCACGTGGCAAATGAACACAAACAGCCAATACCGCAGCTGGATGAACCCAAAATAAATATGTAGCTGTGATTTAGTTTCAATAAACGGATCAAACTGATGCTGAAATAACGACATCAGGGCTAGGCTAACTTGTTTCACAGTAAAGTACAAAATTTTAATCGCTTCGCGTTGCGGCCAGCTCGTCTTACACACCGCCCCACCCGGAAATTGCGTCTCTCTGCATCTTAGCGTTCACTATGTGTGTAATGTAAAGCACAGTCAGAGGAGCAGTCTGAACTGGACCAGCCTTAACACCACATCTTTCACACAGGTTATCTTTGAACACGAAGGAGTCTTCATACATCCGGGCGGCGATGAAGATGGCATCGAGCAGGATTTACTGATTTCAGGGTCACTTCGGATTGTTGACAAGGTAAAAACGGCGAGTTAAGAATGGCCCTGTCTGGTATTCACACGTGGGTGTAGAGTCTGTTTTCATTACCGACTCGTTTGCAGATTATTTTTTAGTCTATAAATTGTCAGAAAATAGTTCCCAGCTGACGACTTGAAATGAGAAAGAAATATTCACATTTTTGAGAAGCTGAAAACTGTTGAATAAAGTTTTAAACATTTAATAGATTATCAGAGACATTAACAGTTAATATTCTGAGTGATTAATCGATTGTTTTAGCTCGACGTGGGTGTCATTAATGCTTCCTTGCTTCCTGGTTTGAATCTTGTTGATTGTCTCTCCACACCGTCAGGATGCAGAGATCATCGTGGAGTACAGACCTTTGGAAGAGACCGTCGACCCATCGAACATGCTGTGTGCTGGAAAGGTTTGTCTCAGTTTGCCTCCTGGATTTCACTTCAGTGTGTTTCACCACACATTACCACAGTACCATGCAATATTAGGGGTGTGCATCTTCACTGGTCTCACGACTCGATTACGATTATCAGGTCAACGATTCGATTCGTCGATGCGTCACCTCAAGGGCGGGAATGTCCTCTGCTGCTAGTATAGAGTAGGGCTGGGCAATAAAACAGTAAAGATAATTATCGCAATATATTTTTCCTCAATAACAATATAACAAATGTTCAATAGATCGTCAATAAATGTTTGATTTCATTTGAATCGCAAACAAATTAGCACTTTTCTATTAAGATATTTATTTTGTTGAGGAAAAGGGACTGAAAAAAGATTTTTATCATAATAGTTTTGAATGTTTCTATCTCAGATTTGTTAGGTGATCCACAGTTTGGCATCAGGTGTTTGTCACGTTCTGACCATAAAGAAAAGTTTAACCACATAATTAACCATCTGGTGTCTTTTTGCTCCGGAGCAAAAACTTTAAACTTGAAAGAAATAATGATTTGACATTTATCGTGATAACGTTTTTAGCCACATCACCCAGCTCTTGTACAGAGTCAGATGGGGGTTGAACTACGCACTTTACCCTCTCCAGCCAAACCTCGTTCACTCCACCTTAATATATCTGTTCCTGTTCTTGTCCCGTCTAGTGTGGTTACATGTTTGTGTCCTGAAAGTTAATTATTCTAATCCAGTATTGAGCACCGTGAGCCTTGAGAAACGGCATTTGGTTCATTGTGTCCTCGATATGTGGATGAATGACGACAAACGAACTTGAACTAGCAGCTAAAAAGCTTCCTGCTCAGCTTCCAGACGGCAGTCTGAAGAGGAGACATTAGCTAACGTTAGCGCTAACCGCCTTCACTTATCCAGCCGTCGGAAAACAACAGACAGACTTTGATTAACGGACACGCTGTGACCTGCACTGCACATTTACAGCCAGACTGAAGCGATGCATCTATAAATCTATTATTTTCCACCCCCGTACTAAATATATAAAATAACATCATCAAATAAAATCATTTCAGTAACAGGAGCGTTGTCTATTCGTCATCTTTGTGTATTTTCAGGTGATCAAACGGAGAAACAGTGTGTAACTGTGAAACTAACTTCACCTGGTTTCCAAACTCCTTCTATTGGACGAGTCGAGGCGGAGCTGCAGCTACACTCGTCTCTATCTTCCACATGTTTTGCACCTCCGGTACCTTCAGTACCGACATATTTTCAGAATTTTAGTATCGATCGAAGGATCGGTTCTCGTGACATCCCGATATGCAATACTATTCTGTGAACTCGCGCATTAAACACATTTGTCTAAGAACACGGTCACCTTCACCAGCATACTTCAGACTCTCGTGTAGTTCAGCTGGACAATATGGGCAAAAACGTTGTCACGATAAAAAGTTCCATATCTTTCGATATCGATATATATCAAATCATTATGAGTTTAAAGGCTGATTTTTCCTCCTGAGTGAAAGTTGAAAAAACTTAATGGTTAATTGTGGTTTAAACTCTTCTTTAAATCTGAGGTAGAACATTCAAAACAAATCTGATTAAATTAAATCAAATCAAATATGCATGAGTAAAAGTAAGTAAGTGTGCTTTTTCCTCAACAAAATAAACATCTTAATAAAAAATTAAGTCCTAATTTGTGTATGATTCAAGTGATTTGAAAATTTATTGAATATTTGTTATATTGTTATTGAAAAAAAATTATATTGCGATAATTATTGTTGTTTTATTGTCCAGCCCTAAGTTCAAATGAATTCCATCTTCAAAATTCAACCTGTTTGATTTCAGCAGAAAACCTTTAAATTTTCTTTAAGGAAAAGTTTATTATTCAACAGACTTGGAGCTAACTCTGGGTTTAGTTCACTTCTTCTTCTATTTGTTTCCTCGTAACCCTTCATCGCCTGTTGTTTCACGTTTCCCTGACTGAAACCTCTTCTGATGGACGTCCAGCCTCTGACAGGCAGCTCAGCTTCAGTGTGGACGTCCTCACAAGCTGCTGCAGAAACTGTCACATGCACCTCCACATCTTTACAAAGCCCAACACACTTCATAGAGTTAAATGTAAATGTGGGTGAGTTACAGAGCTCGGCCTAAAGTCCAGCCCGTCACATGCTTGCTAAAGTATTTGTTGAGGCTTTTATTCATGGCTATTAGACAGAACAACCGAGGAGCTGAGGTCCGCTGGCAGTTCACGGTCAGCGCCTTAAACCCACCAACCACCAGGGAGCACCAGCCTTCGATTCAGAATTCCCCTCCTAAGAGAAGTAGAGTAAACTCCTTCTAATGCAGAAGACGTTGAAATGACTTTGTGTGTGTCGTCAGGACTCCAGCTCAGTCGTGGAGTGGGACCAGTGTTCAGGAGCGAGGTCCCACCAGCTGTTGGAGACACAGCACAGCTACGAGACGGAGTGGGACATGGTCAACGCTGTGTCCTTCAAGAAGAAAGCCTGTACAAACGGAGAAGGTGAGTTCTCCTCATCTAACATCAGTGAAGTCAGAAGCACTGAAGTGTAGAACCTGGTGATAAGATGATGGGCTCAGGGAGCAGACCCTAAACTGAAATTCCACTTAGAAAGTTTAGAAAGTTTAAGTTTGTAAATACCGTTAAAGGATCATTTTGGTGTTTCTACAACTGTTGGTGTTTAAATGACTCGTTTCCACCGGCGTCCTCCTGCAGCAACTCACCTCTCACCAGATTTCAGTTTCCTGTTAAAAACAAAGGGGGTCACCGGGAGTCCCTCGTAGGGATCCGTTCCACGATGCTGTCAGACACCTGGTGTAACAGGCTGAGGCCCCGCCCACACTGCTCCGGTAGTTTAAAACGGACACGATCTCTGTCCACAGCAGCATTTTAGCTGCGTATCAGAGTTGATGTCCGTCTGTATTAAAACGACTGAAAACGCACATCTAGCGCACAAACAGGAAGCAGATGGTCTGTTCTGTAGTTACAGAAGATTTGGAGAAAGAATAAAGAAATGCAGACGAAGAAGATTTTATTTTGCATGGACCAATAACGAGCTGGGACTGTTACTGAATGTTACACGGGAGTTTGGCAAGTGTAGGCTGTAAGTGTTGTTTGCACGGTACAGAATATTTGAATAAAAACACCAAAACATAGACTCTGTCAGCAGCGTTGTGTTTCTGCTTTGCAGGAGCCGAGCGTGAGCGTCTGCGTCATCGTTTCTAAAGTCCTCCATTTTTGCCCGTCCGCACTAAAACGCTACCCGAGTTTTAAAACCTTCCTGTACCCACGAGGCATTTCAACCCCACCAGATGTGGAAACGGGGTTAAAATACCAAAATTACTCTTTAATGCGGCTCGTGTATTTTCACTTGTTTAAACATAAAGAATGAGTTAATGCTTTCGTCAGCACTAACTCATTTTAGTTTCTCTGTTTCCTCTTTGTATTTTTCTTTGTTTCGTCATTTAAATACTTCGACTGCAGGTTTTAATCTAAAGGTCTCGACAGTAAAACGAGCCAGAAATCTGTTTTGGGTGTTTGAGGAAATGAAAGTGTTGGAAGCTCCTGACAGACACGTTTCACTGCATTCTCAACATGTGAACACGGCTCAGCAGTTACAGTGCCAAGCTGACAATACTGTTTCACACACAGGTGTCCTTTAATATGGACCTTCTGCCGATTCTGAGTCTGAGCTGACATTTATATAAATATGTTTCTGACACTTTGGAGCAACCGCCGTAGATGCTAAATACTGAAGCTGAGCAGTTGATCTGAAGTTTAACTGGTGGACGTGACTCGTGAAACTGAGATCAGCTGATGGTTTTATTAGAGGAGACGTCTCACTCTGTTGGACTGCAGAGCGGAGCGTCTTCCCTCACAGAGGATCTTTGGTCAGACACAAACAGACAAGTTTACTTTGGTTCAGTAACGTTTCTCACTGAGTGAACAGGAGTTAGTAACAGCTGAACACGAGCAGCTGCTTCTCTCCTCTAATGACAAGAAAGCTCACAGCTCTGTGAATCTGTGTGTTGTGCAACTCCGTAACTCACCGCTCCACCAAAATACTGATTCACATCCACATTCAACCTTCCGCCCTCATGTGCAGTGAAATGCTGCGACACCTGCAGGCTGGAGGCCGACAGCAGAGTTCAGGAAAGAAACAATCAGATTTATTTCAGCCGGTAATGATTAAATCTCTCTGGATAAGTTGGGATATTGATCTTTACTTTCGGCTCAGGAGGTCTGTGGTCTCTCAGTTTTGATTGACAGGTGACAGAAACACTTTCAGACAAACAGAAAAAAAGTTCAGGTGAAGTTTCTGAGCTCAGAGTTCACCTGGTAAAATAACAACATTACAGACAATGACAACAATGGTATGTTAGTGTAGTGGGGAGGTTGTGTGCAGTACTGCTATAGTACTGCTGCAGTACCTGTAGTACCTGCTGTAGAACCTGGTTGATGAAGCGTGTGTTTTCTGGTCCCTCTCCATGGTCTCTCAGGCGCTCTGAACCACAGCCATGAGAGGAGCAGGTGGGCGTTGACCTTCAGTGTTGGCGACCTCAGGTCCATCACGGTGAAGGTGGAGGGTTGGACCTTCCTGGTGTTCAGACTGAAGGAGTCGTCCGCCTCGCTGCCTGCTTTGCACTTCCACCAGGGCGGCAGCAAAGAGTTCCTGGACAGCCTGCGGAGATTCGCTCTGCTCAGCGAGTGAGTATCCAACAGCACGACAGCATGAGTAACCAGGATTGGCTTTAGTGAGCCCGAGTTCAGGCTGCTGTCAGATTGGACCTGGTGGTCTGAGTCAAACAGCAGGCGGGACGGGAGAAGCTCCAATCAGATCATGCGGTCTATTGGTTTAAATATTCTCCTACAGCGGGCAAAATAAAATTCAGTCAGACTTCACGCCGTCATTTGAAGGACGGACTTTTGTTTTTTTGCACAGCTGGTTACAGAGTCGTATAAAACTATCCTGAGAAAGGAGGGCAGAGCAGCTTGAAGCTGCCTGCTCAGCTGCCCTCAGATAAAACATAACTCCCAGGGTGCACTGCTCAGGTGGCTTCTTCACAGCAGATAAATTTA
>NC_060171.1:2572875-2588168 GCF_021292245.1 Micropterus dolomieu
GCCGTAGATGCTAAATACTGAAGCTGAGCAGTTGATCTGAAGTTTAACTGGTGGACGTGACTCGTGAAACTGAGATCAGCTGATGGTTTTATTAGAGGAGACGTCTCACTCTGTTGGACTGCAGAGCGGAGCGTCTTCCCTCACAGAGGATCTTTGGTCAGACACAAACAGACAAGTTTACTTTGGTTCAGTAACGTTTCTCACTGAGTGAACAGGAGTTAGTAACAGCTGAACACGAGCAGCTGCTTCTCTCCTCTAATGACAAGAAAGCTCACAGCTCTGTGAATCTGTGTGTTGTGCAACTCCGTAACTCACCGCTCCACCAAAATACTGATTCACATCCACATTCAACCTTCCGCCCTCATGTGCAGTGAAATGCTGCGACACCTGCAGGCTGGAGGCCGACAGCAGAGTTCAGGAAAGAAACAATCAGATTTATTTCAGCCGGTAATGATTAAATCTCTCTGGATAAGTTGGGATATTGATCTTTACTTTCGGCTCAGGAGGTCTGTGGTCTCTCAGTTTTGATTGACAGGTGACAGAAACACTTTCAGACAAACAGAAAAAAAGTTCAGGTGAAGTTTCTGAGCTCAGAGTTCACCTGGTAAAATAACAACATTACAGACAATGACAACAATGGTATGTTAGTGTAGTGGGGAGGTTGTGTGCAGTACTGCTATAGTACTGCTGCAGTACCTGTAGTACCTGCTGTAGAACCTGGTTGATGAAGCGTGTGTTTTCTGGTCCCTCTCCATGGTCTCTCAGGCGCTCTGAACCACAGCCATGAGAGGAGCAGGTGGGCGTTGACCTTCAGTGTTGGCGACCTCAGGTCCATCACGGTGAAGGTGGAGGGTTGGACCTTCCTGGTGTTCAGACTGAAGGAGTCGTCCGCCTCGCTGCCTGCTTTGCACTTCCACCAGGGCGGCAGCAAAGAGTTCCTGGACAGCCTGCGGAGATTCGCTCTGCTCAGCGAGTGAGTATCCAACAGCACGACAGCATGAGTAACCAGGATTGGCTTTAGTGAGCCCGAGTTCAGGCTGCTGTCAGATTGGACCTGGTGGTCTGAGTCAAACAGCAGGCGGGACGGGAGAAGCTCCAATCAGATCATGCGGTCTATTGGTTTAAATATTCTCCTACAGCGGGCAAAATAAAATTCAGTCAGACTTCACGCCGTCATTTGAAGGACGGACTTTTGTTTTTTTGCACAGCTGGTTACAGAGTCGTATAAAACTATCCTGAGAAAGGAGGGCAGAGCAGCTTGAAGCTGCCTGCTCAGCTGCCCTCAGATAAAACATAACTCCCAGGGTGCACTGCTCAGGTGGCTTCTTCACAGCAGATAAATTTAACTGAACTTAAAGAGGTCAAATTCTGATCCCTTTCCTTTTATTGTGTTAAATATCTTTTCAGTGCATCTAACAGTTTTACAAAGTGAAAAGGCCCACAGAAAACTCCTGAACTGACCACAGCTCGGTGCTGCATAGTAACAAGCCGCCTCCACCTATGTAAACTGAAAAATCCAGAAGACGAGTTTTGGATTTGAACAGAGAGCAGTGAAGCCACTTTTGGTCCTATGAAATACTCCTACAGGGCTACTTCCTGTTGGCAGCAGCGTCTACTGCGCATGATCGCACAGCATAAGCGTGGTTTAATGACGCAGAGCAGCGGCAGAAACACTGTAGTTCTGTGAACAGTAAATGCTGACAGCGGCTGAAGATGCTAATTCGTGTGATCTGCATGCGTGCAGAGTGACTGTGGCGAGGCGTGTCTCCTCAGCGGACGGCACGCGGCCCGGACACGTCTCCTCACGTTGCCTCTTTCTGCGGAGGACACGTGTCTCTCTGTATCTCAGAGAGCTGTTATTAAAGTTCTTATCGGAGCCTTTAATAATGAAATCATCTGGATTAAACGCCGGATATTTTCAGACCCAGAGCTCCAGCAGCACTGTCTGCCTCCTGATTGGCTGCCCCGTCTTTTGTTAGACGCTGTTACAGAGATGAATGAAAAGGCTGACGTCTCTCTGTGTCTGGATTTTATTTTGAAGGAGCCTTCCCACGTCTACTTTTTCAGTGATTCAACCCAAAAATGGTGTTTAACGAATGAATGATGACATGAAATGAAAGTCATCAAGTTTTAAGTTTTAAGTCATCAAGTTTTAAGTTTTCAAGTTTTAAGAAAGGGTTTCGGATGTTTAGTTCAGACGTAAAGTAACAACCTCAGAGCTTTATTTTTGCAGTTTTTATTTATAGGTTATTTATTCATAGTTTGTCCCATGATGAGTTACCTGTGTGCCTCCCACTCTGCAATGGTTCTTCATTTTATTAACATCTGTAGGTGGCTTTCATGTATACGTAGTGAAGTACATGATGCAGTGTTTGTGGTTCTGAGGGTCTCGGGTTCTGGTGTTTCCTGTTTGCAGGGCTCCAGATGACGAAACGTGTCTGTTGGTCAGCACGCCGAACAAAGCTCTCTCGCAGTCCTTTGAGAACCTTCTGGATGACAACAACTTCGGCCTCGTTCATGTAAGAAGCTAAATCACGCACTCACTTATCCTGCTGTCGTTTAACGCGCGTGTTTTTAACCCAACATGGAAACGAGTGCATGTTGTCGGTGGAAACTAGCATGAAACACTAAGACCTATGAAAGATTTTACTTTTTAAGCACAAGAAGCATGTCCTGTTTGCCGTCTGATGTTTCCACGGTTACAGCATCATGTGTTTGAGACCTGAATTAAATGTTGTTCTTCTGATGAGTTTGATGATTTAAATCAGAAGCTGACTCAGCTCAGAGGAGCTTCAGAAACTCTGGTGCAGGAGCTGG
This sequence comes from Micropterus dolomieu, assembly GCF_021292245.1. Lineage (NCBI taxonomy): Eukaryota > Metazoa > Chordata > Actinopteri > Centrarchiformes > Centrarchidae > Micropterus > Micropterus dolomieu. The sequence goes on from NC_060171.1 coordinate 2,575,693, forward strand.
ATGTTGAGGGTATAGTTTGTCTCCAGCAGAAGCTCAGGAAGGACCCGTATGTCACCACCCTGGGAGGCTTCTCCAAAGTCACCAACTACATATTCGACGCTTTCCGGGGGACAGAGGAGCAGCACCAGCGCCCCCCGGAGGAAGTGGCCGACCTGCTGGGTGAAGTCATCCCGGGGCTGGAGATCAACCAGCAGGAGGAGCCCGGCTTCGAGGTCATCACCAGGGTGAGAGGAGGCTCGCACGCTGCCACGATAACACGTCTAACAAGTGAACAAAATGCAGCTTATAAGACTTGAACAGGGAAAGAACGACTCGTTTCCATCATAGCAGCTGGCGTTTCCACAGAGGAGACGGACTGAAATGTTACAAAACAGTTCTTAATGTCAGACAAATGATTATATATTCGTTATGCTGCTAGAGTGGCGTCCCAACAGACACCTTAACGTGCTCAGGTGTGTGCAGGCTTCGCCCATGTGTGATTGAAAACCACTTGAACGTCACTGACGGACATCCTTCAGGTAACCAGACCTGTTGGTGGCGGTTAAGGAGAAACTTACTCATGTGACCTTACTTATTTAAATAGCAAATTCAGGATACACAACAAATACACACACATAAAAAGGTTAAAACTGAACTCGATTTGAAGGCCAATGAATAGAGACTTTATATGACAGATTTCTGCTTTTATATATATATATATAGTCATAACATACTGTGTTCTCTCTGGCTTTGTTCCTGTCAGATCGACCTGGGGACGAGGCCTCAGGTGACGAGGCGGGAGCCGCTGTCAGCAGAGGCCTGGACCAAACACCAGGATCCAGAGGGGAGGATGACCAACATCCCGCGCCTCCAACAAGTCATCTTCAAAGGGGCATGTTGAATTTATTACCTCTGTAACTCTCTGAACACTTAGCAGCAGAGATCTTTAGTGAGTTGGACTGGAAATGACTCGTCCACATTATCCCCCTCCACTGTGTTGCATGTCTGAGGTGTCCGTCGTGGCCTTTTCCTGATGCTGTGTTTCCTGCTGTGACTCTGCAGGGACTCTGTCATGCTGTGAGGAAGGAGGCCTGGAAGTTCCTGTTGGGGTATTTCCCCTGGGCCAGCACGATGGAGGAGAGGAAAGCCCTGCAGAGAGCCAAAACGTACGACCACTACTTTGTCATTGCAGATACGCTCAGTGGCCACTTTTATTAGGGACACCACCTGACGGGAAGCAGCCAGGAAGTCTAATAACAGGCGTTAACGTCCTGTGGAACTTTAAAGTGGACGTATTACAGCCTGACTTTAAGGAGACATATTGTGCTCATTTACATCTTTATATCTAGCTTAGCATGGTCACGACAGAAAAGTCACACTTTATCTTCCACTGGCCTTCATGAAGCCGTTTTCACTCCTATATCTTTAAGTCGCTTCAGAAAACTTTGAGGAAACAATGTGCAGATTGATGGAAGTACTTGTTAGGCGCAGCCCTCCGTCTGTGGTTGTTCTGGTTCTGAGGTGTGAGCGTGCCGATGCTGGTGTTGATGCTGTTTTTGTGTCTCCTGGCTGACAGGGACGAATACTTCAGGATGAAGCTGCAGTGGAAGTCGGTCAGCGAGGAGCAGGAGAGGAGAAACTCCAGGCTGAGAGACTACAGGAGTCTGATCGGTGAGGCTGAAACCACAAAGGAAGAAATCCTGGAGTTTCTCAGGGTTCCTTTTTAAGCTTCTGAGCTCTGAAGTGCGCTGTAAACTTCACCGTTCTAACCTCTGCACTCGTGTTTACAGAGAAAGACGTGAACCGAACAGACCGAACCAACAGATTCTATGAAGGCATCGACAACCCAGGCCTGGTGCTGCTCCACGACATCCTGATGACCTACTGCATGTACGACTTTGACCTGGGTGAGTTCACCACTACAGTCATGCAGCTACGGTTGGTGTTGATAAAGATTCTCCTGATCTACTTTACTGTTTGTGAGGATTCGTTCAGTGAGTTTCCATCCAACTGATTTTATTCTAATCTGTAATGTGTGTGTCTGCAAACTAAAGACGCTCTCAGACTTCGCTCAGTATCCGCAGCAAGAACGTTTCTTCGACACACTTGTCGAGTGTCAGTACTTTGGAGTTTGGCGATGCCGACTGATGGAGCCAGACGAGAGTCCGGTCGGCTCGCACATTTCCACGTCACACGTCATTTTCGTTACGTCTCGTGTGTGCGTAAAAAACAGCGTATGCAACCTTTTAGTCTGTGTCTACGTGAGGTCTGTGTGGAGCGACGAGGAGGCCGTCACCTTCCTCACAGCGACTCTGAACTCTCCTCCTCAGGTTACGTTCAGGGGATGAGCGACCTGCTGTCTCCGATCCTCTACGTGATGGAGAACGAGGTGGACGCCTTCTGGTGTTTTGTCTCCTTCATGGACCAGATGGTGAGTTAACGCACAGCGGCGTCCAGGCCCACAGATCTCCCGGTAGCTGTGAAGCTCTGTTTGGGGAGGGAATGTTGCTACAGGTTGGCTGTGATAAACATTTTGTGCCCACTGAGGTCGGGGGCCGTATTACAGAAACCTCCTAACCTACAGATCCCATCCTAACTGCTTGGTAACCATGGTAATAAGGGTTGGGACCTGATTACAGATGAACAGTTCCTAAATTTAGATAAGAAAAGCATCCTAAAGTAAATTCTTAAATAAACTCTCCTAACATTTACTTTTCCACCACTGTGTCTTCATATCACTGTAGATGGACTTATTTTCTTTTTGACGGCCTCAACGCTCCGCTGGACGCCGGACATAGACGGTGTCCGCTGTGTTAGCCCACTCGCTAGGATTTCTCGACGGAGGTTACCAACACCTCTAATGCTGCTTTCAGACCAAATGGGAATTTAATCCTCACGTGAGAACATTCGGCAATTAGGACCAGCGAAAATTCGCTTGAGTTGGAAATTTTAAACGCCCGACAGGAAGTCGCGGCTCTACGCGAAGGCTCGCTTCGCTTTTGGCCTGAAAACGAAATGAGAAAAGTGGCATCGGTTGCTAGGTAACAGACATAAAAGTTGATAAACGATGTTGGATTGAGTTTTTAGGATTTCCTAACCTGAGATAAGATAAGATAGGATTCATAAAGTTAGTTAGGATTTGCTTCTGTAATACCAAATAGAGAAAAATCCCATCTTAGACTCTTCCTGTCTTAACTTAGGACTTAAGACAGGAACTTTCTGTAATATGGCCCCTGATCCGTAGCAGTGCGGCTGCCCTTTAATCCGCTTTGACAAACATGTACTAAATAATCCATATGTAAAGTTGGATATGTGAATAATGTGTGTGGTGTTGTGGTTTTATAGCACCAGAACTTCGAGGAGCAGATGCAGGGCATGAAGACCCAGCTGATACAGCTCAGTACTCTGCTGAGACTGCTGGACTTGGCCTTCTGGAACTACCTCGGTATGACAAAGTCCACCAGATATTAATCAGTATGCCAGAGACGTTAAAGATGCAGTGTGATCATGTTCATCTCCTCCAGCTCGCAGTCAGAAGTTCCAGCAGCCTCAGACGCAGTGTGTCCCAGGAAAGGTTTCTGAAGCTGCTGGACCGTCTGACAGGCGGTTCTGATGAAGTACACCGGGCCCTTTAGAGGCCCTGGAGTCATAATGTGTCTGCTGAGCTTCGTCTTTGTAGAACCGGCTGCAGTAGAACGAGACTCTCGGGCTCCACCCACCTGCTACGACTTAGTTTTAAACCCCAGACCTTCTGCTGCGTCTCCGCCTCCCGTCCAGACTAAAACGGAGAAGTGTGAAAATGCCCATTTAAACTCCGGGGCGGCGTGCTGACAGGTGCAAACGATGACGCTCACGTTTGGCTTCCTGATTGGCTCTGATCAGTCAGTCAAAGCAGAAACACGATGCTGCTGACAGTTTTATTAAAATTCTCTGTACTGTGTAAATAACACTTCTACACTTGTCATCTGCATGTCTCCGCGTTTACTTTGCGGCGTCGCCCAGCCTGTTTCCCGCCGCCACAGCCTCTTTGTCCTCTCGTGTCCACCTCGCTGTCTCTCCGTGCAGAGAAATCTCTGCTGTGGTTCTTCGCCATCGCTGCTCTGCGTTCGTCTGTAGTAGAACCTTCTTCTGCGGCTGCGGAGTAGAAAATCTGCTTCCTGTTTGCACGCGCACGCCCAGTGTACGTGAACGGTCACATGATGTGCGTTTTCAAACGTTTTAATATAGACGGAGATCAGTTGTGATACGCAGCTGAAACGCTGGTGAGGACGGAGTGTGGATGTCTCAGTCAGCTGCTCAGTGACAGTTTGCTCAGCGGAGACAGCTCATGTTGAGTTTTGCACTGTAAAATGTGTGATTAGTATCTGAGTCTCTGTACTGCAAAACAAAAAGACAAAGTGTCCTTATTGCATTTTCTAAACTCAGAACTCCAGCCTGTCATGTTTAATAATACACAGAACACGTCACACGTTATTGTACCTTCAGTTATTTCTCTACTCTCTTGTGAGAATTGAACCTTAAAGTGATGAAGAAACTTTTGGTCGGTGTTACCCAGAAACCTTCAGGTTCTGCTCAGCTCTGACTTCCTGTTAGTTTTTGTTAGAGGTCAGGAGATTAAGTGTTGACAGGATGTGGCGCCGGTGCTTCTCCCCTCTGACTCTAACGCTGCGTTTGCTTTGCAGAGTCTCAGGATTCAGGTTATCTGTATTTCTGTTTCCGCTGGTTGTTGATCAGATTCAAGCGGGAGCTCAGCTTCCAGGACGTCCTGCGGCTCTGGGAGGTGAGTTTCACCACAACATGTGCAAACTTCAGCTGCATCTTCTGTCTTTCCATCGCTGTTTAGTTTATTTCAGGAACGCAGCAGATAAACTGGATCTGAATGGAAGCATCTGTTCTGATCTCTCAGCTGTCTCAAATCACCCCTCACTGTTTTTTCTGTTTCATTTTCTTCCCTCACATCTTTCGGTCTCATCTAAATCTGACTCCCTTGTTTTCACATCAGCTTCAGATCCTCCGAAAAAAATCCAGAACCCTCAGACTCTGAAATGACGCTGACACGAGAGACACAACCTCTGTGCTTCAGTTTGTTTCCTCCCACTGAACGTTTAAACGTTTTAGAGCTGAAACCGTTGATGATTGATAGAAAATGAATCTAATTAAACTAATTTCATTATTGAACCATTCATTTAAGATTTAAGCAGAGCTGCCAAACATGTGATGGTTCCAGTTTGTTAAATGTCAGGATTTGAAGCTTTTCTAAAACCTTTATTCAACCAGGAGTGGAAATCTCTTTTCCAAGAGCGTCCTGGCCGAGGCGGGAAGCAGCAAGACGTTAATTCAACAGCACAGATATTCTGAAAAGCTTAACTGACAGCTGAAATTACAAACAAGGACAAGAATCGGCCTCAAAGTCCTCAATCAGTGATTTAAAAGAGAGAGAGTAATTTTGGACTGTTGGACGAATAAAACGAGAAACTAATCAGCAGGTTTACAGACAGAATGGACCTGTCTCTCACTCTGTGACCCCCCCAGGTGATGTGGACCGGTCTGCCCTGTCAGAACTTCCACCTGCTGGTCTGCTGCGCCATCCTGGACTCTGAGAAACAGAAGATCATGGAGGAGAACTACGGCTTCAACGAAATCCTCAAGGTGAGCTGGTCCTGCAGCTTTATGTTCTGTCCTGAAGTGTGCAGCCGGTGTCTGGACCCGACCCGGCCCGTCCCCCCTCTGAGGCTCTGCAGCCAGTCCGACATGCAGAGAGAGGACCGTGTTCTCGTGTTTAAAGCTGTTTGGATCCTTTCCTCTGAAGAAACCTGGTGCTGAACAGTATTTTGTCTTTTCTTGTTGCAGCACATCAACGAGCTTTCGATGAAACTGGACATAGAAGAAATCCTTCAGAAAGCCGAGGGCATCAGTCTGCAGATACAGAGCTGTAAGGTGCGTTCAGCAGCACTCGGACATCTGTCTGTCTGTCATTTAAAAAAACCTTCCAGCTCTCTAATGTGAATACGTTCTGGTTTCTTTGCTCCTCTGTGACAGTAAACTGAATAACATCTTTGGGTTGTTGACAAAACTGTCTGAGGACGCCGTCACGACGTTTTACAGACCAAACAACTGGTCGAATAATCGAGTTATTAATTAACAGATTAATCGACAGTGAAAATAAGGGTTTAGTTGCCGTCATGTGACCAAAGTGTGTAATTCTGGTCACATGATGACACCAGAAGCAGTTCATCAGGACACAACCAGAGGTCAGAGGTCACACGATGACACCTGGGACCGTTCTGGCCTGCCTTTAATAGTCAACTTGACCAGCAGCAGCGATAATATAGCGAGCAGGAGAATCTACACTTCAGGTGCATCTCAAGGCCTTTTCAGACGGCTACTGGCGCTCCGCCTGCGTCCCCGCTTAGATCTGCGAGGTCGCTCTGCGCTGGCTGAAAGCATCCTCTGAATGCGGCCGTTACTTTCCTCAGAAAACCAAGTGGGAGTGAAACTTTGACATCAGATGTTTTTAGTATTGGTGTCTGCTGTCGCTCTAAGCAGCCTGACCTGGACGGACGCCATGTGAGCGTGTTGCGTTCTCCAAAGGAAGGGAATCACTGGGGTTTCTTAGAAAGCAGCAGATCAGCAGAGGATAAGGCTGTTTTATGTTTTAAAGCCCACGAAGACAAAACTGTGGTTCAGGATGATGTAAATACTTTTCTCCGGTGCAGTGAAGAGAATGAGTTTGGGAATCCTTTGTAACTCACGAGTCTTTTTCCTTTTGGCCAACCCGTCTGTGTCTTCCTCAGGATTTGCCTCGCTCTATCAGCGTCATCTTGGGCTTCGACACGGACGTTTCCGGCTCCGACCCGACGGACTCTGGATCTCCTCCGGCTCCCCGACCGGCACAGCGACCGGACGCCTGCTCCAACGGCCACGGACACTTGAGAGAAACCAGCTCTCACAACAGCTGCAAAGTTGCCTTCACGTCGTAGTGACCAGCCGGTCCAATCAGAGACTGACTCAGCGTCAGCAGGAGGACGGAGGCAGCGAATCGCCCCGACAACAGAAACGAAGAAGAGGAGGAGGAGGAGAATGTAAAAAGGGTTTAAGATTATTCAGAATCTTATTTTTGTAATCTCTTGTACCATATTGTCTCTTTCAGTCAGTCATTCCTTCTGTCCTGCTCGCGATGCTCCGCTCAGCCAGCAGAGAGAGACTGAAGCCTCCACAGGGGGGCGCCGGAGAGCTGGAGGTGAATCTGACTCCGACGTCACACTCAGTCAGATCTGAACACACTAAACATGTGACGTCCACTTCCCGAGGAGTCGGGTCCAGAAATCAGCTTAGAGAGCAGAGAGAGACGCTTGCTTCATGGTTTTAAGGTTCCTCAGCCTCTCAGTGATCCAGAGACAGCTGTCTGTACATGCTAACAGCTGATCCAGCTACAGTTTGGCTAAATGTCAACCCGTCCCCGTCCCCCCCCAGTCCCCCGCAGTCTGAACGGAGGTTTGGACCGGGAGGGGGTCGGTCGTCGTCTTCTGACCCGTGACGTGTTTATCTGAGCCGTCCGGTCCGGCCTCGTGCTTTCCTGGCTGCGTGTTTCCACTCCTGATATTTCTTTTCTCACAGTACGGCAGTTTTAATTTGAACCAAACGCCTCGTTACGCTGCTCGCCGCTCGCTGTACCGCCCAGATCAAACGCCTCCAGCTCTCATCGCGTGACCCCCTCTCCGTATCAGTCCAACATGAAACTGCTGGTTCCATCTGAAGTGGAATAAAAGAGTTTCCCCTGATGTGTGTTTCATGTGGTGAACACTGCAGCATTTTAGGGAACGTTCAAACCAAAGTTATTACAGGTTTCAGACAAATTTAGCTTTTGATTTCATGAACATCTGAATTATTTTATCTTTTAATATAAATCTCCTCATTTATTTTCAACATGTGAAACTTTTCCTTTGAAAGCAGCACAAGCAGCTGTTTGAATGACGCTGTCTGACGTGAATCCACAGCTTTATTATTATCACTGAATGATTGGCAGGACAATAAATATGTTTATTAATAAAGGACACGTATCTGGAGTTATCTTTAAGAACTATCAGATTAGCGGGTGAAACACTGAGGAGTGAAACTGAACCGCTCCGTATTTCTGATTTCTGCTCTTCATGTAATCGACGGGCAATAAAACGATTTCAGGAGCATTTTATCTTTCAATACTCATTTTTATATTAGCAGTGGAGTAAATTACTGTGTGTGTAGTACACTACTAACAGCATTTACTCAAGTACAGTACTTAAATACAAATTAGAGGTATTTGTACTGAATATTATCTCCTTCTGCTCCATCTCACAGGGAGATCTTGTACTTTTTACTTCACTACATTTATCTGACACCTTCAGTTACTTTACAAAGTCAGATTTTTACACATGAAGAGTTTATAGAATATGATGTTTAGTAATGAATTAAACTCCCAAAAGTTTCTACAGCTGACAGGATGATTAGACTGCAAATTAATTTTAAGACTTTTTTTCATATAAAACATTTCATTGCTCCATAAATGTGAGGATTTGCTGCTTTTCCTGTGAATTATTTTAATAACTGTTTGTTAATACCGTGGAGGTTTGGACACAACAAAGCACTTTGAGTAACTGTGATGAAATTTCTCACATAATTTTTTAGAATTGATTAATGGAGAATATAATTAGCAGATGAATTTAAATTAAAAACAATGATCAGCTGCAGTCTGATACTAAAATGTCAGAATGAGCTGCAGCAGCAACAACATCCTGCTGCACATTAATAATGTTATGATAATCTGAAGATATAATATATAATAGCTCAACTCTCACAGGGGACATTTTCTATCTGAATTGAATACTTTAAGTACATTTTCCTGATTATACTCACATACTTAAGTGAAGAATCGGAACACTGTGTCCACCACTGGTAAAGTAAAAAGTGTCTCAGTTAAAAACCCACAGAGAACTGTCTCCTCAGCTCTGAGAGCTTTTTAGTTTCTCTGAGTCTCAAACACAACCAGGAGCAGGAACACACACAGAAATACAGACTGTACAGGTAGCAGTGGAGCAGACAGAAGATGAATAATGGTATATTCATTTGCAGTAATGTTAATGATAATATTTATAGGACTAATAATAGGTGGGCAGGTTTATTGTCACAATAAAAGAAGTTATAGAGTGAAATATTGAGTTTTGTAACTCCCTTCTGCTACATACCAGACAATATACATTAATACAGAATCAATAAACTACCATCAGTGGAGCGGTGCTGAGGATGAGTTCGAGTGTAAGAGTCTGATAGCTTGGGGGGAAAAAGCTGCTCTGCAGTTTTGTGGTGCAGCAGCAGAAACTTCTGGATCTCTTCCCAGAAGTCAGCAGGGTGAACAGGCTGTGGTTGGGCAGGTACTGTCCTTTACTGAATATATAATAATAATATTTGTAGCAGCGGGTGTCGAGCAGGAACAGATCCATAACTAAGCAAACTCCAACAGCATAACCTAACTGAACAAAACCGCAAAAAAAGAAATTTTTATTTTCAGCAAACTAAACATGTGTAAATATCTGTGTGAACATAAAAAGATTCAACAACAAGGACATGAACTGAAGTTTCACAGACGTGAACAGAAATGGAAAGATGTTTCCCTGAACAGAGGTAGGTCAAAATCAAAAGTGCCAGTCAGTATCTGGTGTGGCCTCCAGCTGCACAAAGTACTGTTGGCCTGTTGTAGCTGTGAGATGTTATCCCACTTCCACCAAGGCACATGCAAGAACCCGGACATTTCTGGAGGGAGGAGGGTGTCTTCCCTGTGAATCACCTCTGGTGAGTCAAAACCGCGTCAGTCTGTCTGGTGCAGCGCAGGTGGGTTTGTGCCCAGAGGTTGCCAGTGATGTCTGTTATGGAGCTGCCCGACAGTCTGAGCGCTGATGGAGGGATTGTCGACTCCTGGCGTATCTCAGGCAGTTTACATGTACATTGTTGTGGGTTTGTGCAGGTGTTGTCACATGATCTGCCACTGCAAGGACAATCAGCTGTCTTTCCTGTCTCCCTGTAGCGCTGTCTCAAAGCGTCTCAGTCATTGCATTTTACTGCCATGGCCACATCTGCAGTCCTCATGCCTCGTAACACGTATAAGGCACGTTCATGCAGATGAGCAGGAACCCTGCGCATTTTCTTTTAGTGTTTTTCATTCAGTACAGAGGTCTCTTTAGTGTTTTAGTTTTTATTACTGTGACCTTATTTGGCTGTAAGTGTCTTAACGACTGTTCCACAGGTGCATGTTCACTGATTGTTTTTGGTTCATTGAACAAGCATGAAAACATTGTTTACAACCTTTACAGTAAAGGTCTGTAAAGTTATTTGGATCTTTACATTATTATCTTTGAAAAACAGTGTCCTGTAAAATGGAGGTTTATTTTTTCGCTAAGTTTAGAAGCTTTCTGAAAGAGGAAATTCTTTAGCCTACTAAATGTAGACATGGTGTTCATGCAATAAATGGAAAATACAAGTTATCACCTAACATCTTTTTGATGTCTAAAATACATTTTATTGAACTCTTTGAATTGTAAATTTCCTAATTTAATGTTTAAGAAATTCCCAGAAGCTCCCATAGTCATTGTTAGAAAATGCAAAGTTCCAGTCCAATAAGGTTTGTTGACATGTCCAATGATTAAAAAACATTTTGTTCTTCATTTTAAAGCTTTAGTTTGAGCATTTAGTTGACTTAACCGATGAGTCGATAATTGTTTCAGTAGTTAGTCGCAGAAAAAAACCTCAACCTCCATTGGGGAGCTGGAAAGTAACAGAGAGACAGAATCATTTACTGCTGACTCCAGCTCTGTTAGCTCCCTGATAACTGCACTGGGAGCTCGGAGGACCGGGGAAGTGTTTGTTTACACCACTTGAGCAGGAGGTCTTTCAGGCCTGGGGCGAGGGACCCGGTGGGGAGTGGTGCTGGAATGAGCACCAGAACCAGAGCCATGAGATCAGGTAACAGAACCAGGCATGAAATTCCTCCTGATGCTGTAATGAACCCTAATTACTGTTGTCATGGTGATAGTCTCCTTTAAAAGCCCCTGTTGATGAAGACAGAGTGAAAGACAGAGTGTGTGAAGACAAACCCCTCATTAATATTCTAATATATGAACGAAGACGAGCTCAGCGTGTGAACTTCAGACCTGAAGGATTTATTAACATCTAACGTTCTGATTCGTCCTCGTGAATCTACAGAAATGTCAGAGCTGCAGCTGAAGAGGCGACGCTCCTCTTTCCTCCTCATGGTGCTCGCCTCCAAATGTCACTTGAGCTGCTTTCATGTGTGATGGACGTCAGGACAAGTCTCCTCCCCCTCCCCCCCTCCTCTGATGGGAGGTGTTTGTTGTTAAAGGTGGAGGAGATGGAGGCAGGTATCACCTGCAATCTGCTCATAAAGCCGCTTCAGATTCAGAACAAAGCAGCCGGAGCTTCTGCTGCCATCTCACCTCTCTTTCATTTCCTGTGCTGCAGGAAATTGTCTCAGCACACGGCTGATAGCACGCCGCTGCCGACCGTGACTTATCCAGCATTCATCTCTGGGGTTTTATTGAAGTGGAGGCCGCTTTGTGTGGCCTGATGCCTGACTGTCATTCACTCAGCTGCTGCTCACACTGAGCTCAGTGAAGCGAGGTGGAGACCGAACAACACAAACACAGCAGCTGTCCGCCTGCAAGACACTACATTACAACAGCGAAACACTAACCTGTTCAGCTGCAGAACACTGCATTACAACTAACTAGAGACTCAGAGAGGAACTCTAACCTGTTCAGCTGCAGAACACTGCATTACAACTAACTACAGACTCAGAGAGGAACTCTAACCTGTTCAGCTGCAGAACACTGCATTACAACTAACTAGAGACTCAGAGAGGAAACACTAACCTGTTCAGCTGCAGAACACTGCATTACAACTAACTAGAGACTCAGAGAGGAAACACTAACCTGTTCAGCTGCAGAACACTGCATTACAACTAACTACAGACTTAGAGAGGAAACACTAACCTGTTCAGCTGCAGAACACTGCATTACAACTAACTAGAGACTCAGAGAGGAACTCTAACCTGTTCAGCTGCAGAACACTGCATTACAACTAACTAGAGACTTAGAGAGGAAACACTAACCTGTTCAGCTGCAAAACACTGCATTACAACTAACTAGAGACTTAGAGAGGAAACACTAACCTGTTCAGCTGCAGAACACTGCATTACAACTAACTAGAGACTCAGAGAGGAACACTAACCTGTTCAGCTGCAGAACACTGCATTACAACTAACTAGAGACTCAGAGAGGAACTCTAACCTGTTCAGCTGCAGAACACTGCATTACAACTAACTAGAGACTCAGAGAGGAAACACTAACCTGTTCAGCTGCAGAACACTGCATTACAACTAACTAGAGACTCAGAGAGGAAACACTAACCTGTTCAGCTGCAAAACACTGCATTACAACTAACTAGAGACT
>NC_060171.1:2588188-2593715 GCF_021292245.1 Micropterus dolomieu
AACCTGTTCAGCTGCAGAACACTGCATTACAACTAACTAGAGACTCAGAGAGGAACTCTAACCTGTTCAGCTGCAGAACACTGCATTACAACTAACTAGAGACTCAGAGAGGAAACACTAACCTGTTCAGCTGCAGAACACTGAATTACAACTAACTAGAGACTCAGAGAGGAACACTAACCTGTTCAGCTGCAGAACACTGCATTACAACTAACTAGAGACTCAGAGAGGAACTCTAACCTGTTCAGCTGCAGAACACTGCATTACAACTAACTAGAGACGCAGAGAACAAGCCATTCTTTCACAAATGTTAGTAGAAGCAGTCTGCAGCCTAGGTGCACGTTTTCATACACCTGTGACCATGGAAGTGATTGGAACACCTGAATTCAATGACCTGGAACCTCCTAAAACGTTGTCAATGTAGTGTATATTTGTGGAATGTGTACAAAATCACGAGTCAAATAAAATCAACATTCTCTAACTTTAGATTTATGTTTTTAATGGAACCAAACAGCCCAAAGAGCAGAATGTGACAGATTTACAGATATTTATCGGTGAACTAAACATCCTCTACACAAACACACGACTCAACACAGAAGAGCCGACTCCTCAGGTCAGGACTCGCAGTTCACCTGCATCTGAAGGATAAAAGACACCCATTATTAATCGTGAGTAAAGCTTCAGGTTCTGGATGAAAGTAGAGTAAAATGAGACGTGGCAGTGATGGAAAAGACATCTGTTCTCATTCAGCTGGTGGAACATCTGATCTGCAGTTGTTAGTAACTCGCTGAGCCTGAGAACACTCTGCTTTAACCATTAGCTTCTGACGTCTGACTGAAACGTCAGCTTTAACATCACATCTTCTTTCATTCAGAGACTCAACGTTTCATCGTCTCAGGGACTTTGTACATTTCTTTACACATGCACAGACTGCACAGCTCTTCCAGTCTGAACACAAACTGTACACTTTCAGAATCATTTTCTCTTACTATGTTTATTGTTAGGCACCAAAATACCAAAGCATATATGTGAAAATCTGCTGGGCAACAGACCCAGTTCTGGTTCATAAAAAATAACATGAATGTGTTATAATAATATGATATAATATAAACATGAATTTCAAGAACATTGCTTTATTACAGAATGTACAATAAATGCATCCATAAATAAATAATGTGTGCCTTTTTAAAATATGTATTTAATAATGAAAGTTAAACGCTGAGATCTGAGCTGATGCGGGGGCAGAGCGTCTTCTTAAAACCTACAGGTGCATCTAAAAAAATAAGAAAACAGTGGAAATGTTCAGAGTGAGCAGCAGAACCAGATCCAGAGATTAAAGGCTCGTGAAACTGTGCAGGTGTTTGGAGTTGATCAGCTGGTCAGAGCTCTGCTCAGGTCGAAAGGTTTTGAGATATTGGACGTTGCAGCTCTGAGTTCCAGGTGTGTTAGAAGTTGACTAAACTAAGATGGTGAATATTAGCATGTTAGCATTTCGCTGCTGTTTGTTTGTAATGTTTGGGTCCGGAGGGTTCTGCTGTTTGTCAGATCAAATCCAAGAAGCAGCTTCAGTAAAAGCTGAATGAAGCAGCATCAGAGGTCTGTTCAGAGGGGGAGGAGCCTCCCCTCTCCCTCCTCCTCCCTGTCAGTATTTATGTGACGGGGCCGGTGAGGGGCCGGCGTGGGGCCGACAGAGTCAGTGTGAGCGTCTCAGAGCGAGGAGCAGCAGAGCACGGCAGGCTGGAGCCCTGGTACTCCTACACACACTGGTTCCCCATGGCCTCGTCCCACGTGCTGAAGGACGGCCCGGAGCCGGTTCCCAGGATGCAGCCCGCCATGATGATGTTCTCCAGCAAGTACTGGTCCAGGAGGGGGCTGTCTCTGGACTCGGCCATGTTTGACCAGCAGCAGCAGCGCCACACCGGGGGGCAGATGGTGAGGGCTCCTCATCTCCTCTCCTTCTTTTCTTCACCTCTCATCTTCATCCTCTACCACTCTTCCTCTCCTCTTCTATTTCCTCCCTCTTCCTTCTCTCTCTTTCTCCTCCTTTTCTCCTCATAATTCTTTAATCCCCCTCCTCCTCTCTCTTCCTCTCTCTTCTTCACTCTTCCTCCTCTTCTCCTCTCCTCCTCCTCTTCTCCTCTCCTCCTCCTCTTCTATTCTCCTCCTCCTCCTCCTACTTATTGTCATCTTCTCCTCTTCTCTTCTCTTTCTCCTCCTTCTCCTCCTCTTCTCCTCTCCTCCTCCTCCTACTTATTGTCATCTTCTCCTCTTCTCTTCTCTTTCTCCTCCTTCTCCTCCTCTTCTCCTCTCCTCCTCCTCCTCCTACTCATTGTCATCTTCTCTCCCTTTCTCCTCCTTTTCTCCTCATAATTCTTTAATCCTCCTCCTCCTCTCTCTTCCTTTCTCTTCTCCTCTCTTCCTTCTCCTCTTCTCCACTCTTCCTCATCTTCTCCTCTCCTCCTCCTGCTCCTACTTATTGTCATCTTCTCCTCTTCTCTTCTCTTTCTCCTCCTCCTTCTCCTCTTCTCCTCTCCTCCTCCTCCTACTCATTGTCATCTTCTCCTCTCTTCCTCCTCCTCCTCCTCCTCCTCCTTCTCCTCTTCTCCTCTCCTCCTTCTCCTACTTATTGTCATCTTCTCCTCTCTTCCTTCTCCTCTTCTCCACTCTTCCTCATCTTCTCCTCTCCTCCTCCTGCTCCTACTTATTGTCATCTTCTCATCTTCTCTTCTCTTTCTCCTCCTCCTTCTCCTCTTCTCCTCTCCTCCTCCTCCTACTCATTGTCATTTTCTCCTCTCTTTCTCCTCTCCTCCTCCTCTGTTCCTCCTCCTCTCCTTGATGTCTTCAGATCGGTTTAGAGATTTGAGATTCTCTCATATTCTTTTAGAGTTTTAGTGGTGGAAAGTAACAAAGTACATTTACTTTGTGTAAATTTGAAATACTTTATTATTAGTAGTAGTATTTTATGTTATTTGTATGTATATATATATATGTATATATATGTATATTATATATATATATATGTGCCTGCTAGCCACAACTATATTAGCATAGTTTGTTAGTGTTAAATGTTAATCAATAACCTAGAGATAAAATTTAAAAGTCAGTTTAAATGTATGTCATCTAAACTTTAGACACCAGAAGAAAAACACTGAACATCCAAAAAGTTCCTTTCATACTTTAAAATCAGTAAAACTTCTGCTGAGGTGAAATGATGCTGCTGTTCCACAGGCAGAGAGAGAATAATGTTGAGCATGAGCAGATTAAGTGTCGTCACTCTAACTTGTTTCTGTTTGGAGAAATTGAGTGTGTTACAGTTGCCCCCGGTCTCCCCTACTAGTAAGAATTAAAATAAACTTCTAAAAAATATTACTAACAACATTTATCCCCCCCCCCCCCAGAGTTCAATGGGGAAAATGTGCCATAAGTTACTGGTGACTTAAAGATAAGTTCTAGCATCTGATAACTACATACGTACTAATAAGTACGAACTGCTTTTAAATAGCGAGTAAATGTTTGTTCCCTCGTGTTCGCCTGTTTCGTGTGACAGCAGCAGCTGACAGGCGTCTGCAGGAAAAGAGGAAGCGCGTTAATGTTTTGTTTGATCGTCAGTAAAGAGGAAATTTAACGGCGTCAGCGGGAGATAAGAGCAGCTGTGACGCGGAGGCTTATCAACACATCAGCTCCGTGTTGGTCTTTATTAGCTGAAGCAGCTCCTCACAGTCAGAAACAGGACGACGATGTTCAGCTCAGGCAGCTTCAGCTCGTCTCCGATGCTCCACATGAAGCCTCGTTTCATCCGGAGAAAGGAAAACACGATCAGGTCTCACTGCACCAGAGCTCCTGAACCCAAGTACTCAGATCCTTGAGTACTAATACCACACTGTAAAAATACTCCGTTACATGTAAAAGTACTGCATTGAAAATGTTACTAAAGTAAAAATATATGAGGATAATCAGGAAAATGTGCTTACAATGGTAAAAGTAAAAGTACATACTGAAGTAAAATCTAGTAGATATTATTGGGTAGTGTGGGGTAAGACCCCCCCCCCCCCCCCCCCCCCCCCCCCATGTTGTGAAATCACTTTAATATGTGCTAATTACAGATAAAATAAACTACAGCTAGCTGGTTAAACCAAGAGGATTATAGATCTGTGTTGTAGAAATAAACCTGCCTGATGTTATTAGATTTCCTATCATTTATTTCTCAGACTTTTAAATAGGCAGGTTGCTGGAACTTCATTAGCAGAAAGTCTGAGGTAAAATATGTGCATGCCAGCTAGTTAGCTGTAAATGTGAGCATATGTGAGTTTATAACCTCAGACTTTCTGATAGTGAAGCTGCTGGTTGGAGGACGGGGCTGTCCAGAGTCTAAATAACATCTAACTTACAAACCATCACCCCATGTTACCATGACATTATTATTATTATTCCTCATCGTGCAACACTGATTGAATTGATCTGCTGCTTATTTTCTCTCTGTTGATCGATGGATTGTTCGAACAGTCCAAACTTCAACGCTATTAACAAACAACCAAATTATTAAAATAATTCAAAGGGAAAAGCGGCAGATCTTCACATTTATGAACCGTGAAATGTTTTAAACCATCGAAATAATCGACACTAACAATCCTGTCAGCTGTTTTATAACCAAACATCAGATTTTAAAAACTCTTCATGTGTAAAGCTGCCAGATAAATGTAGTAAAAAGTACAACATCTCCCTCTGAGACACAGCAGAAGGAGAAAGTACTCAGGTAAAGTACAAGTACTTCAAATCTGTCCTAAAGCAGAGTACTTGGGTAGAAGTACTTAGTTACTGTGTCTCTGAGGAGGGTGTTTAGTTTGTGGTTTAACGTTTCCTCACAAATATAAAGAAAGAACGAGACAATAATTTATTTTACATCTCAAAGGGATTTTCAGGAACAAACAGTGAAGCTGGAGTAAAACTCGCTCTGCTCTTTTCTTTCGTTGCTGATGTGTTTTGAAGCGGTTTCCTCTGTGTTTAATGAACGGAGTCATGTGACCGCGACAGGAAGCGGGTTTCTGTTTACACGCTGGGTTTCCTGTTGTTGTTGTTGTTGTTGTTGTTGCTGCTGTCGTCCAGTCGAGGCGTCCGTCCTTCTGTCCCATCAGCGAGACGCCGGACAAAGAGAGCGCTGAGGATTCTGGGAAGACGGCGGTGGTGTTTTCTCTGAAGAACGAGGTGGGCTGTCTGGTCAGAGCTCTCAGACTGTTCCAGGTGAGACCAAGCTTCCTGTTTCCTGTTTCTTATTTCCTGTTTCACCTCCAAGGATGATTTACTGACATCATCTCCTCTCTCCTCCCCTCTCCCTCGCTCTCTCCCTCTCCTCCCCTCTCCCTCTCCTCTCCCTCTCCTCCCTCTCCTTCCCTCTCCCTCTCCCTCTCCTCTCCCTCTCCTCCCTCTCTCTCTCCCTCTCCTCTCCCTCCCCTCTCCCTCTCCTCTCCCTCTCCTCCCTCGCTCTCTCCCTCTCCTCCCTCTCTCTCTCCCTCCTCCCTCTCTCTCTCCC
>NC_060171.1:2593815-2603155 GCF_021292245.1 Micropterus dolomieu
TACACACACAGTACACACACTGATACACACACTGATACACACAGTACACAGAGAAGTACACACACTGATACACACAGTACACAGAGTAGTACACACACAGTACACACACTGATACACACACTGATACACACAGTACACAGAGAAGTACACACACTGATACACACAGTACACACAGTACACACACAGTACACACACTGATACACACAGTACACAGAGTAGTACACACACTGATACACACAGTACACAGAGTAGTACACACACAGTACACACACTGATACACACAGTACACAGAGTAGTACACACACTGATACACACACAGTACACAGAGAAGTACACACACTGATACACACAGTACACAGAGAAGTACACACACTGATACACACAGTACACACACTGATACACACACTGATACACACAGTACACACACTGATACACACAGTACACACACAGTACACACACTGATACACACACTGATACACACACAGTACACACACTGATACACACACTGATACACACACAGTACACAGAGAAGTACACACACTGATACACACAGTACACAGAGTAGTACACACACTGATACACACACTGATACACACAGTACACAGAGAAGTACACACACTGATACACACAGTACACACACTGATACACACACTGATACACACAGTACACACACAGTACACACACTGATACACACACTGATACACACACAGTACACACACTGATACACACACTGATACACACACAGTACACAGAGAAGTACACACACTGATACACACAGTACACAGAGTAGTACACACACTGATACACACACTGATACACACACAGTACACACACTGATACACACACTGATACACACACAGTACACAGAGAAGTACACACACTGATACACACAGTACACAGAGTAGTACACACACTGATACACACACTGATACACACACTGATACACACAGTACACAGAGAAGTACACACACTGATACACACAGTACACACAGTACACACACAGTACACACACTGATACACACAGTACACAGAGAAGTACACACACTGATACACACAGTACACACAGTACACACACAGTACACACAC
Organism: Micropterus dolomieu; assembly: GCF_021292245.1. Lineage (NCBI taxonomy): Eukaryota > Metazoa > Chordata > Actinopteri > Centrarchiformes > Centrarchidae > Micropterus > Micropterus dolomieu. Next base: position 2,594,902 of record NC_060171.1, read on the forward strand.
TGATACACACAGTACACAGAGTAGTACACACACTGATACACACAGTACACAGAGAAGTACACACACTGATACACACAGTACACAGAGAAGTACACACACTGATACAGTACACACACTGATACACACAGTACACACACTGTATACACACAGTACACACAGTACACAGAGTAGTACACACACAGTACACACACTGATACACACACTGATACACACAGTACACACAGTACAAACAGTAGTACACACACTGATACACACACAGTACTCTTTGTTGTATTTTCTGACACTTTATTGTGAAGCACTTTGCGATTTTCTCTGTGAAAGGTGATTTATGAATAAACTTTAAACACACACACGTCTCTCTGCCATGACGCCTCCTTCTGGCTGTGGCTCAGGAGGTAGGGCGGGTTACTTGTTAATCGGAAGGTCGGCGGTTCAATCCCATGCTCCTCCACGCTGCATGTCGAAGTGCCCTTGGGCAAGACACTGAACCCGAGTTGCCCCTGGCAGCTGTTCCACCAGTGTGTGAATATGTGCTTAGTGTAAAAGTGGTTGAGAAGACTAGCTATACGGAACATTTACAAAACCTCTTAAAGCCCGCCGGGTCGCCTGCCACAGCTGCTTCTAAGCTGCTTAGACACACCGATAACCGTTAGGTCAGCTACAATCTCCCTTATTTAAGAGCTCATTTTACTGAAGCTTCACTGTTTGTTAAATGAGACACATGAAAAGAAAAGAGAAATTCATTCTGGTCTAAATAAGCAGTTTGATAGCAGCCTGTTTCACGTCTTTGCTGAGGGAGAGTTTTGTGCAAAAGGAATTAAAAGTCCCTCAGTCCGGGTTTCAGTTTCCACCTGGAGAAAATCCTCTCATGGACGGATCTGTCATTTTCCTAAAAACGTTTCTCTATAGATCAGGAACGTGTCCCACATATTGATATCTGTGTTTCTGGATTTGTTGTTCAGTGAACTCTTTTAAAACCAACTTTTACAGGACAGTCTTTCCTGACTTTAGTTGATTTTAATTATTTATCCATTTTTCTTTTAACTGTATTTTAGTAAGTTTAAGTTTCTTTCTCCTTTTGCTCTGGTGAAAGATTATTATTATTATTATTATTATCATTATTATTATTATTATTATCTGAGCTGTTTAAAACCCAAAGAGATTCAGTTCAGCGAGATATAAACCAGAAAGAAGCAAAAAAATGGCTGAAACAATAATAATAAAAATCATAAACTTTATTTAAAAGTGAAATAAAATCCTGCCAATCAAAGTACACGGTAAAATAAATGTATGAAAACATGCTGGAGCTGAAAATGATCCTGAAAGTTGATAAATTAAAAGAAGATGAATGTTTATAACGATAAAAACTGAATTTCCCATACAGGGATTAATAAGTTCTCTTCTTCTTCTGATCCTAATCTTTTTTTTCCCAGCATGCCCTGTCGGACAAGGCCTGTGTGAAGATGTTTGACCCGAGGACGACCTGTAACCAGGAGTGTCTCATCACCACCTTCCAGGACGTTTACTTCGTCTCCGACAGCTTCGAGGAGGCCAAGGAGAAGATGAGGTAAACAACGAGCAGTCCCACGCGTGGATTATGGAGTTTAGGTAGATGGTGCAGACCCAGTATGAAGCATCAGGGACTTGGATTAGATTCTGGAGGCCCCGGGAAGCCAGTGGAGGTCACTGAGTAATGCAGGGACATGAGTCCTTTTGGGCTGATCAGAAACCAGACGGGCTGCCGAGCTCAGAACCATCTGTAGAGGTTTCACCTCACAAGCTGGACGAGCTGCTAGGAGGGCAGAGAGAGAACCACCTGAGGAACCTCTGGAGAAGAGAACAGGCCGCACGCTACAGAGCGTTAAGCAGAAAGATGAGCTCACCTGAACATTACTGGGAAGAGTAATTAAACCTTTAACGTCCTCCTAACACTGCAAACGATCTTCAGACGCAGGTCAGAGACGTAAAACCGGCAGAGACGTCCTCTCAGCGTCATCTAGCTGCTTTCTTCCTCATGTTCCCCTGAAGGCACCTGGACTTGGACTTGGGAGAGAAGGGGAGTCGTGATAATTAAACCGTGTTTGTTTTCTCTCCACAGGGAGTTTGCGAAGTCGATCAAGAGGCCGTTCTCGGTGTACTACAACCCGTACACTCAGAGCATCGACCTGCTCAAAGACACCCGCAGCATCGAGAACGTGGTGCAGGACCTGCGCAGCGACCTCACCACCGTGTGTGACGCTCTGGGGAAGATGAACACCTACATGGGCATCTGAAGCCTGCTCCGCCTCCGACCTCTGATCAGTGATGCATCAACCCCCCCCCCCCCCCCTCCACCTGTGATTGGCCGGTTTATTGTTCTTTGTGTGTAACGTTGTTGTAAAGTCCATCTGACGTCGCACTTGTGAATAAATGAATTGATGAAGTTCTGATGTTTCAGTCTTGATTCACCTGCTGCTGGTCAGGACTGGGCCATTCTGCCAGGTGTTTCTGTTATTTTGTCCACCCCAGCACACCATCTGCCCCTGATCCCTCCCAGACTCGGCTCACCTGGTTCTGAAGGATCTGAGCCTGTTGGACCTGAACGTGTTCCAGGCTCCTGCAGAGTAAACTGTGATAATCAGTGAACCGGTTTTTATCCAAAACGCATCGCACACTCACATGTAAACTTCTTTTTTCTTGTCGTTGCTCCTCCATGTTTGTTTCCCTTTTTTAACGCCTCCGGCTTCCCCTGGTGACCCGCGTTTAACATCACAACGCTGTGAACTGTGGGTAATTCCCTCAGGCAAAGACTGCAGAGATGCGGACTCACAGAAAGTCTCATGTAGGTAGGTAGATTTATTTTGTCGGGTTATAGAGTGAAATTGAGTTTCTCCCTACATTAATATAGAAGCAAAACAGAAACTATGATCAGGGGAGCAGAGCTGAGGGTGAGTTTGAGCTTAAGAGTCTGATAGCTTGGGGGGGCGGAGCTGCTCTGGAGTCTGGTGGCGCGGCAGCAGAAACTTCTACATCTCTTCCCAGAAGGCAGCAGGGTGAACAGGCTCAGCCGCAGAGTGCCGACTTACTTCCTGTCTGAGGCTCTCAGCTCCGAGCCCAGGGAGCGAGTCCGCCTCCCAGCCCAGGTCTACAGCTCAGCTCTAAAACTTTAATAACACCCAAATTCTGTCTTCTGAGTACCAACAAAGACCCTGAATCTTGAGACTGCGGTCAGGAGTTCTAATCCACATTTGTGACTTCATGATGTCTCCGCTGTCTCCGACAAACCCGCAAACTTCCAGCTGTCCGTCGGTCGAGTGGTACAGATGGGACAGGCAGTTACAGGACTGCAGGGCTGGTCTGTGGAGGATCAGGTCCTGGTCGAGACAAAGTCCGCCTCACAAATTTAAACAGATACAACGAGTCCATCAGTGAGCTTCAGTGCTGGTCGGTAGTTTAGAACCAGGCCTGCTGTTTCTGATCGCTTCGTCAGTTCTACATTTTTATTGTTTAACTGCGACTCTACATTTGTTATTATTATTTACCTTCTCTGTATTTATATTTTTATTTCACACTTCTTCAGTTTGCCGCCAATAAGCCGTGAAAGATATCAACTACATGTCTGTGAGGTGAGACGTCTTCAGGAGGAACCAACGGGCTGAGAGCTGCAGACAGGAAGTCAGGCGGACAGACCTGTTGGTGGTCTGAACATGAAGGATTTCTCCCCCAGGTGCTCAGGCTGAGAGCCCCAGGTAAACACACAGGGGTAGCAGGACTGACTCCAGACCAGAACCGGTTCTACACGTATTCATAATGATGAGGGAGAAAAACAATCAGAAGTTTCTTCAAAACAACTCATGTACAAAGACAGTAACCCGTATAATATACAGCTACATGCAGCCAATAGAAACAGAGAACAGATTTATTTAGAAGTTTCTACATGCAGGTTTCTCTCCACGCCATCTTAAGTCAGGTCAAATATCTCCATGACCTCCACCCGTCCGTCCTCCCTGAGCGTCTCCACCAGCCGAGGTCGACTCAGCTGCGTCCACAGACGCTGCTTCAGCTCCAGGACCTGCGAGACGTAGTCCTTCAAACGAGACGACATCAGCCTTTAATTGTGTCTGACGTTAAACTGAAACACACACGTGACGTGCTGACCTTTGACCTGCGCTCAAACACCTTAGCTAAAATGCTACGCTTGTGCACTTCTGTAGTTTTTCCTCCTTCTGGAAGGTCGAGCGGCGGTCAGCACTGATTGGCTGTGCCCACAAAGGTCAACACAGCTCGGGTCAAAGGTCAAACACAACACACACACAACGACAGAAGCGTTTATCAGCGTGGAGCTGAGTGTTTGTGTGTGAAGCGGTGATAAAGAGTCACAGGTGTGAGAGTAACAATCCGCTTCCTGCTGGAGGGGCGGGTCTTACAGCCTGTTTTGACGAGGACAGAGCGGCGAGGACAGACGGCGGCAGCACGGAGTTGTAGATTTCTCTGTAACGCTGCACGCTCAGGCCGTGGATCAGCAGAGGCTCGTCCGGACTCTGTTTGTTCTGCCGCTCGGCCTCAAAGCCGCCGCGCCCACATCCCGACATCACTTCCTGTTTACAGGGAAACAGGAAACACAAATTAAAAGCAGAGTAAACGAGCGGCCAGAGGAGCCACACCCGTGGAGAGCAGTTGTGCCTCTGCTTAAGATAAGAAAACCTTTATTTGTCCCCACAGTGGGGAAATTGCGGTTTGCAACAGCAAAGACAAGAGCAGAGATAGATAAGTGTACAAAGTAGCATAAACAAGTGTCAGACAAGAAAGTACCGTTCTTACAGTAAATAAAAACAACTGTACATTAAATAAGACTAAACAGACTGTACAGTCTCCTGCGGCATGAATAAATACTGGTAATATGAAAGTGTTGTAGAAGGGCAATGCACATAAGTCAGATATAGCAAACTGTATTTTACAATAATTGCACATGAATTAGTAAAATTGCACAAATGAAAATTATGCACAGATGTAATAATGGCACGTGGGATATATTGCCAAGGTCAGCAGTGTTCATTTTACAGTCTGACGGCCGCTGGAAGGAAAGATCTGAGCAGCCTGTCACTGAAACTGCTCTCCAGGGCTGGCAGGGTGCAGTGCAGGGGGAGCGACTCATGGTCCAGCATAGCTGTCAGTTTAGCCAGGACCCTTCTGTCTCCCACCTCCCTCACTGAGTCCAGAGGACAGCCCAGGACAGAGCTGGTTTTCTTGATCACCTTGTCCAACTTTTTTCTGTCCCTCTCAGTGATGCTGCTGCTCCAGCAGACCGCAGCGTAGAGGATCGCTGATGTGACCACAGAGTCATAAAAAGTCTTTAGGAGGGGCCCTGTCACTCCAAAGGACCTCAGTCTCCTCAGGAAGTACAGCCTGCTCTGACCCCTCTTGTACCGAGCATCTGTGTTGTGAGTCCAGGTGAACACCCAGGTACTTATAAGTGGCCACTCTCTCAATGACCATTCCCTGGATGTTCACCGGACGGGGGGAGGGCAGACCGCCGTCTGCGAAAATCGACCACCGTCTCCTTTGTCTTCCCCGCGTTGATCAGGAGGTGATTTCGCTGACACCAGTCCACAAAGATCTGTGTCAGTCCTCTGTACTCTCCTCTGTGAGACTGCTTCACTCCACCACAGTTATTTTAAAGCTTTAGTTACTTTGCAGATACTGATTATTAATAAAAATAAAATCATGATGAGTGAAACTTTAATGCATCAATAAATATAAACCAGTATGTTGTTCTGAAATGGGCCGCTCTGCAGACGGAGTTTATTTTGATGATAATGCTTGTTTTTTTTTTTAATGGAGGACTTTTACTTGTAACAGAGTATTTCTACACTGAAGTACAAGAGCTGAGTACTTCTTCCACCGCAGGGCTGAGGCTGGGTAGGTTTACAACAGGTTGTAAAGAGAAGTTAAGTTTGTGAATCCTTCTGCTGCCCAGCAGAATCATAAAATGGTAAACAGAAATAAAGTAGATTGAGTGGAGCAGAGCTGAGGATGGATTCGGGTTTAAAAGCTTGGGGGGGGGGAGAAGCTCCACTGATGGAGTCAGGAGAGTCTTTGACTCCTTCGTTTTGCTGACGTTGAGCAGCAGGTTGTTCTCTGAGCTCCACTCTGCAAGATTATTCTCCCGATATGAAGTCTCACCGTTGTTTGATTTTTTTATCTTATGGTACTATTCAGTGTAGAACCCAGAAACCATGGACAGCGCTGTCAATTAGTATTCTGAAGTAGACATCCGTGTACATTTTTTAACTTTTTCTATACTTAGATTTATATATTTAGGTTCATGTAAGTTAAAATATGTGAAAATGTACCTGATTCTGTTTCTGAGATTCCTTCATGGAAGCAGCAGCTGCCTCTTTGTCATTTGAATGTAAACAACTCCTGCTTACTGCATCTCTGCTGTGCAAACGTGTCGACTAGCACAGATTTTATGATACATAAATACATGAATATTTTTTCTCACCTGGATAGCAGGGGGCTCCGGTCGTGGCGGCTCTGACTGGAGGTCAGTGCAGACCTGACTACCGGTCTCCTCGAGCTCCAAACGTATGGCCGGACTCTGTGAGGAGACATTTGAGATGAAGCTCAGTGACGGACAAACTGGTTTAAACTGAGGACGTGTCCCCTGAAGCCTGAGCCTTGAGCCTGAATAAGTAAACACAGGAAAGGGGTTTAACGCTGCACGCCTGATGACGAAGACGCACGACAGTTGGATTGTCTTGAAGTACACAGGTGGCCACCAGAGTACATATACTCCATTTTCTGTAGCCCAATAGTTACACCTCAGAGGAAAATCAGCCAGAGTCACTAACGTTCTGATTATTAATACAAAATGTATTATCAACACATGATTACAGGTAAGGCAGGGTGAGACTGTCAGCTTGTAAGAGAGTATTTCACAGAAGTATTATTACTTTTACTTAAGATCTGAGTGAAAAACAGCTGAATGTCCCAAATGTTCAATGTCGGAAGATCCATGTTTCCTTCTTACCTTCTCCATCTGTGTCGCTGCAGATGCAAATGTAGCCGCTGGCTTCTCACAGATTTTATTTAAAAATTTAAAAGAAAACACAAATAAAAACATTCTATTCGTTCTTCAGTTCTATAATAAACGTGGCGACCTCTGAACTGCAGCAGCTGACATCACATCGCATGAAGGTTCACAGAATCTGTTCAGCTCTGTCCAATCAGCAGCAATCAGTTATGTAAACAGGAAGTCACTGTAATATAACCTTTAATTAAAAAACATTTTCAGGAGGGAAAATTGAGCTGCCACCTGGTTTTATTTAGTTTAGTGGGCAGGCTTCAAAATAAAAGCGTTGGCTCTCTGAGCTCAGGATCTGTCAGTAACATTTCATTCAGGTCATTGTTCTGACTGAGGATCTATAAAGGTAACAATGCTCCACCTCACGAGATCAATACTCCACAATCAGCAGTGCTTCATCTTTGTCAGCCTCCAGTAAATGTCTCTATTGTCCTGCAGCCGGCTCGATGAAGACGAGTCCAGCAGGAGCAGAGCGGCTGAATTAGCCGTTCACCTCGATCGATAAGTGCCACCACAGAGGAGAGCGCCGTTATCTCCGCCTGCGGCCATCAGACGCCCTGGATTTAATGACCGCACGGCTTAGTCTCATTGTTAGGGTCCTAAAGGGGTCCTAACAGGGTCCTCACAGGGGCCTAAAGGGGTCCTCACGGGCTCCTCACAGGGGCCTAATGGGGTCCTCACAGGGGCCTGAAGGGGTCCCAACAGGGTCCTAACGGGGTCCTCACAGGGTCCTCACGGGCTCCTCACAGGGGCCTGAAGGGGTCCCAACAGGGTCCTAAAGGGGTCCTCACAGGGGCCTGAAGGGGTCTCAACAGGGTCCTCACGGGGTCCTCACAGGCCCCTCACGGGCTCCTCACAGGGGCCTGAAGGGGTCCCAAAAGGGTCCTAAAGGGGTCCTCACAGGGGCCTGAAGGGGTCCTCACAGGGGCCTGAAGGGTTCCCAACAGGGTCCCAACAGGGTCCTAAAGGGGTCCTCACAGGGGCCTGAAGGGGTCCTAACGGGGTCCTCACAGGGTCCTCACGGGCTCCTCACAGGGGCCTGAAGGGGTCCCAACAGGGTCCTAAAGGGGTCCTCACAGGGGCCTGAAGGGGTCCTCACAGGGGCCTGAAGGGTTCCCAACAGGGTCCCAACAGGGTCCTAAAGGGGTCCTCACAGGGGCCTGAAGGGGTCCTAACGGGGTCCTCACA
>NC_060171.1:2603255-2613794 GCF_021292245.1 Micropterus dolomieu
AACGGGGTCCTCACAGGGTCCTCACGGGCTCCTCACAGGGGCCTGAAGGGGTCCCAACAGGGTCCTAAAGGGGTCCTCACAGGGGCCTGAAGGGGTCCTCACAGGGGCCTGAAGGGGTCCCAACAGGGTCCTCACGGGCTCCTCACAGGGGCCTCACGGGCTCCTCACAGCGGCCTGAAGGGGTCCCAACAGGGTCCTAACGGGGTCCTCACAGGGTCCTCACGGGCTCCTCACAGGGGCCTGAAGGGGTCCCAACAGGGTCCTAACGGGCTCCTCACAGGGGCCTAAAGGGGTCCAAACAGGATCCTAACGGGGTCCTAACTGGGTCCTCACGGGGTCCTCACAGGGTTCTCACTGGATCCTTACAGGGTCCTCATAAGGTCCTCACAGGGGCCTGAAGGGGTCCAAACAGGGTCCTAACGGGGTCCTCACAGGGTCCTCACGGGCTCCTCACAGGGGCCTAAAGGGGTCCTCACAGGTCCTGAAGGGTTCCCAACAGGGTCCTCACAGGTCCTGAAGGGTTCCCAACAGGGTCCTCACAGGGGCCTAAAGGGGTCCTAACAGGGTCCTCATAGGGTTCTCACAGGTCCTAACAGGGTTCTTACAGGGTCCTCATAGGGTCCTCATAGGGTTCTCACAGGGTCCTCACAGGGTTCTCACAGTTCCTTACAGGGTCCTAACTGGATCCTTACATTTTACTTCCTTTAGAGTACAAAAACTGTGAGAAGTACTCATGACTCTCATGACGCTTAGAACTGTTTTACTGTTTCAGGCAAATGCCCTGCAGTAAAAAAAACAATATGCTGATTATAAGTTTTGAAAGCCTGACGTTTATTTATAATTCTGTGTTATTTAAACTGTGGTTTTACAACTTCTGTCTAAGTATAGCCTATATATTTGAATCCTTCTTCCACCGCTGCATAATTAGCATGTTAATGAATTAAACATGGTATCGTTTTATTAGTTGAAGTATTTCACAGAAAGCTCGGGGAGTCTCTGAATCTGCTGCGGTGTTTGTTCTGGTGCGGTGATCTGACACCTGCCCACCCGCCTGCTCTCATCCCCGCTCTCTGAAGCTCTCTGCGCCGCCGTTGCCTGGCAGAGGCGGCGGTGTCGGCGGCACGGAGGTCCCCGGGGACCGGAGCCGGTAAACAGCAAGAAATAGAAGCAGGGGGAGGAGACACACACACACACACACACACACACACACACACACACGCACGCACACAGCTGCTCCGTGCGTAGAGTGAAGTCACCCACGACGCAGACTTCGTATTTCCGGTCACTGGAAAATAAAATGTGGTTGGTGATAATTCCTGTAGGCATTTCTTTTTTTTATTTCATTTATTTCATTCAAAGAGTTCTTTATGATTCCTTTCCTCTCCGTGCTGTTGCAACATGTGAATGTCTCAACTTGTTTATTTATTTACTTTACAATCTTTTGTAGGCTACTTATATTCTTATATTTATTATGTATCTGATATGTGTAATAATAATAATAATAATAATAATAATGATAAGTAGAACTTTATTTATATCACACTCATCAAACAAAAGTACAAGGTGCTTCACAAAAGACACACAGGGCGAAAAAAGAACTGGAAACACCACCTGAGAAGATAAAATCACGATCCTGTCCTGAGGTTGTTGTTGTTTTTTCTCTGTGTTTTGATTTTGGTGTCTCTGTTTCTGGGTTTTGGTTCTTGATTCTGAGGTTTGGGTTTTGTATCTACTCTTTAGTTCTGTCATCTGTTCTGTTGAGTTTAGTTCACTGTGTGTTTACTTATTGATCAGTTCGGTATCTGTTATTTAGTCTGTGTTATTATTTATCTGGGTTATTATCTGTGCTTGCCTTAGTTCCTGTCTTAATCTGTAATTGTCTGGTGTTCTGTCTAATCCTAGGTGCAGTCCTGCTTTTCCCCGTTATGCCTCTGTGTTCTCGTTTAGGTTTTGTCTGTTATGATCCCAGTATTACAGGTGGTCACTGTTTGTCTGTTTACATGGGTTTATGTTATTGTCTAGGGTTAGATTCTTGTCTGGTATTTTGTAACTTGTGTTCTGTCTGTTCCCCCAGTAAGCTGTCTCTCTGCCAGTCTCTCTGTTTTCCCTGCTGTCTGCCTGCCTTGATTCCTGTCACCTGTGTTGCTCCCGCCTTGCTCTTTAGTCCTTGGTGTGTATATGTTTGTTTTTTTGTGTTCAGTGCCTGTCTGGTTGTTGTCGTATGATGTGTGTTCTGCTAGTTTCTGCATTACCTGTTCTGCATTTTGGATGTTGCCAGTTTCCACTGCCTGTGAGTTTTGTCTTGCCTGTTGCTTTGGATTGAAGACCCTGGTACTGTGTCTTTACTCTCAGAAAAAATACATGAAGACAAAAGTGGAAATCACAAATAACTGATTAACTACAAGAATAAGACTAGAATGAATTGCAACTTTATATGACAAAAATAAAAACCTTAAGATAAAACAGGCAGCTCAGATAAAATCAGGATATTCCTCATGTATATGAGACTGTATGTGATCAGAAATACTTATTGATCCCCGGGGGTAAAGTCTTGTGTCACAGTTGCTCACATTGCACATCAAAGTATAAAGGAATAAAAATAATAATATAAACATGCTAAGTAGAATATAAAGATAAATATAAAAATAGACATGAATGTGGAAAATGTACAGTATATTTATCAATAAAAATTAACTGGAAATGCTGTTTCTGTTAATGTCTGGTTTGATCTTGTGATGCTGTAACAATTCTCCAATCTTAGCAAAAAACCAACACAAAACAATAAATCTTAAAATGTTGCATTACATTAGACTGAAAAATACAATAAATAAGGGATGTATATTTAAAGTACATAAAATAGGAAAGGCTAACTGTGTGTGTTCACATGGTTTGGTGGTACAGTTATGGCCTTGTTAGGTATATTTAAATATCACCTTATTAATTAAAAACAGTGTTTTCTTTCACCCTCAAATAACTTACAGAAGCTTAATATTCTACCAAAATTCAAATGACCAGAATCAGAAAGAACTTTAATATCGCCAAGTAGTATTATTATTTGGACGAGGAATTTGCTTTGCTTAGCAACCAGACATCGTGTTGATGGATGAAAACAGAAGAAGAAGGCAGCAGTGATAGATAAAGTGATCCCCAGAGCAACATCAAGAAGAACAAGGAACACAGGAGGCCCCAAAAGACCAAGAAAGAGGAGCCGGAGAAGATGTGGAGAGTAAAAGCAACAGTGGTGCCAGTGGTAATTTGAGCGAAAAAAGGCCTATATATATTTTAAAGATTTAACTTGATTATATAATTTATTTTTATAGCGTCTTTCTAGTCTTTGTAACTGCTCAAAGCGCCTTTACACTACATTGCATTCACTGTTCACGCACATTTATACACTGACCCTAATGCTCAAACCAAGCGGGAAGCTTCCGGTCTACAATATGAAGCCGATGCGGAAGTCCCTGAAACCTGCATTCTATTGAATATCCAGCAGGGGGCGACTCTTCTGGTTGCAAAAAGAAGTCCGGCTCCATTAGAAATAATGCGAAAATGTTTGTACTTCTCAGCTGATTTATTCCCTCAGTAAACACTTTGCTGATGAGTTTATGGTCTCAGTCGCTAGTTTCAAGTCTTCTTCAACACAAAATGATTCATTTAGTAAATTATGGTCCCATTTATTTTAAAATAGACCACAAAGCAGAGTATGTTTCAGGGCGGGATTATCCATGATTGACAAGTCGTTACAATGGCGATCTGTCAATCAGGATAGAGTGACTCGTACCCTCGGCGCTGTGTAAATTTAACCAGCGCCGCTGAAAAAGCTTATCAGGAGTCGGCTGTTCACTTTCTCTGGTGAGTACATTTAGTTTTAAGACTGTTGTTTGCTAGACAAAATAATCAGCCCTGTTAAAATCACAGTTAACGTGAGTTACAGATGCACCTAGCTAAGCTAAGCTAAGCTAAGCTAGCTAGCTCCGCACACGACCGTTAGCTACACCGTATCGTCACTACCGGGCACTTCCCTGGTTGCAAAAACTCGACATGGCGGCGCCCACTTTTTATATACAGTCTGTCGGTTCTGTTTGAGCCATAGACTGTATATAAGAAATGGACGTAGTCATCGTGACATCACCTGTGGACCGCTGGTTCGAAGCCTCGAGTTTGGCCGATAGGGTGCCGCCATGTTGAGTTTTTGTAACCAGTGGCACCAGAAGTGACCATATTTGGACGAGACGGTGGAGCTAACGGCCCGTGTGTGGAGCTAGCTTGCTTAGCTAGGTGCATCTGTAACTCACTTTAACTGTCATTTTAACAGGCTGATAAATTTGTCTAGCGAACAACAGGCTTAAAACTAAATGTACTCACCAGAGAAAGTGAACAGCTGACTCCTGGATAGGAGTCGCCTCTTTCCTGATTGACAGGTCGCCATGGTAGCGACTTGTCAATCACCTTGTAGCCCCTAAAGCCTCCCCTGCTTCCTGGTCTCTGTTCCTCTAAATGGGACCATAATTTACTAAATGAACATCATGCTGTGTTGAAGAAGACTTGAAACTAGCGACTGAGACCATAAACTCATCAGGAAAGTGTTTACTGAGGGAATAAATCAGCTGACAAGTAGAAACATTTTACCTTTATTTCTAATTGAGCCGGACTTCTTTTTGCAACCAGAAGAGTCGCCCCCTGCAGGCTGTTAGGTACAATGAAGATTTAAGGGACTTCCGTGTTCGCATCAGATCGCTGAGCGAAGCATTCAGCCACCAGGGGCGATTCAGGGTTTAATATCTTTGCCCGCAAGGACACTTCAACATGCAGCCTGGAGGAGCCGGGGATTGACTGTCGATCGGTAACTCGTTGTACCTCCTGAGCCACAGCCCAGCCCAACATGAATAAAGGCTGTGTAACATTTACCAGCTAACAAAAATGTTAAAGATCATTTTTAAATGGTGAATATTATTTTGGACTTTTATTGTGACGGTCCAGCAGCTAAACATCCGGATCCTTGCCGCTTCTCTGCGTGAACTTGACGCGCCATCTTGTCCGCTCGCCTCTCCGCCGGACACACTTCTTCTTCTCTCCGCGCAAGTTTGGGCGTTTTCCCCTCCCGTTGCTGCGGTCCATCACAGTCAACCGACATTTCACCGGTAAAACAGGAGAGTCCCGTTCCCCGTTCGGTCGTTCTGTCACCGGGTCGAGGCCGTTATTTGGTTTTGTTTTTGTCCGGGAAAGCGAGGTGAACAGAATCCGGGAGAAGCGGACTTTCCAGCGGACCGGTGAACTCATGCTGGCCGGAGCGCAGGTGAGTGAGGGCGGGGAGCTGATCAGATTTGTCCGCTTCTCTCTAACTTCCTTCTCCGGTAACATGTGTCGCTGCTTCCCGTTAGACGAGCCGTTATATTAACATTAATAAGCGTGTTTCTGCGGGCCAGTTTGTGTTCAGACTGATATATCAGATCAACACAGGGTCAGAACCTCCGCTGTGTTTATTAATCACCTGCTGTGAGCCGTGATGGGACCAGTTCAACTTTGTCACTGAGGCTGCTGACAAAACCGTCACGTGTCAAGAGATTTATTATTTTATCGTCATTATTCATTTACCTGGTACCTGTCCGCGCGTGCATGCTTGCTTTGTTAAAACACCTGAGCTGGACGTCAGCAGGTAGACGTCCCTGTTAAAGACCACAGCATGGTTCCTGCCAGAGAAGCTGCTTGTTACCTGAAGTGGACGCTTTTTGTTTTTTTTTTATTTAATGTGAGCCAATCAGATGTGTCCAAACTGAGTCGTGAAGCGCGTGCTGATCCCAAGAGAAGCCGCTGTTGTTGTTGTTGTTGTTTAGAATAAGAAATGTTGGCATATTACACAATCAGGAAGGTTGGATGTGTTGAGTTTTAGCTGCAGACACACCACGTGCTGCATCAGTGCTGCACCTGGGCAGGTTCACACCTGTTGTTACTGACTGGTGCTGCACGTGTTTGGGTCATTTTAGAATCAGCTGCTTGTTTTCTTTTTAGCTGCAGTTACTTTTTTAGGACAATGCACATTTGTTTCTTCTACATTTGAATTACTTTGCATGTTTTTTTAATATGCAAATAAACCTTTCTAAAGGCATATTCATTTGTTATTTAACTGCAAGCTGACAACGTTTTTTAACAAATGATGTCCCCAGGGCCCCCAGAGTAAATGACACCTCTGCTGTGGATCCAGTCTGTGTGTTTTATCTCTTGCAGTGAAAGAGTCTGAACTTTTCTCCAGACGACGAATATTATCTGATAACATGAAGTGATGTTTCTGAATATAAACAGCAGCGAACTGACTGAAGGTGAGCAGCCAGATCACCTGTCAGTCACCTGTCAGTCACCTGTCAGCAGCAGGGGGGGGGCGTTCCACTCCTGTGCTGTGGTTAAACAGGCAGCATGTGGTTCTGTTGATCCACCTGCTGGCCTGGATTCAGTTTCCTCCTGAAGGGTCGGGGGGAGGAGGAGGAGGAGGAGGAGGAGGAGCAGGAGGATCTATCTGCTGGTTGGTCTCCTCCGTCAGGGAGGAGGTGAACGAGCTGCTCTGTGATCGCACTGAATTATTTCTCTCCTCGCAGCTAAAAATAGCCGAGTGTCCTGAACACCTCGCAGCGCACACACACACACACACACTGAGACTGTACCTCTACACTTGTGAGGACCCTGAGTGACGTAACACAGTCCCCGGGCCCCCACCTTCATGTTTGTTTGTTTTTGTTTATTTATTTATTTATTTATTATAAGACATCTGATACACATACTCTCACACTGTACAGACAGAGCGTGAGAGGCAGGAAGCCAAAGAAATTGAAGATACGCAGAGTTACAGTGCGACGTACACAGAATACTCCAGAATACAGAGAAGAAGAAGAATCCAGACGTCCAACAGTCGACACTAGAACATTTAGCCTCCTGACTGGATCGTAGAGGGAGATGAAGATGATGAAAGTCTTCAGCAGCAGAGAGAGCGACAATAAAATACAATGAAGAAACTGAATGCCTGACCCCTGACCCAGAACTAAACCTAAACCTGGTCCCAACCTGAACCTTAAAGGGACCATCATCCTCCAAAGAAACAGGCGGCTGCTGCTAACTGCTAACTAGACACAAACGTCCACGGTCTCGTGTCGTGGGTTTCAAGGGACAGAACCGACACACACCGGTGTAAGTGTGGCGGCGGCCGTGCGGGGGCAGAGGTGGGGTAGCGGTGTATAATGTATTTGTATTTCTAGTAGCTTATTCTTGTCATTCTCCACCTTATTTCAGCGTTTACTTGAACCTGCTCCCTTTCTCTTTGCTCCTCCACCCCCCCCACCTTCACCTGTGCTCTCTCACTAACACACCTGTTGGCCCCGCCCCTTCCTGTCTCTCCCTGTATGAGCCTCTGCTCACTTTCTCCTTCAGCAGTAGTTTTATAAATAATAATAAAATCTCAAAAGAGGTCAGAATGACATCTGCAGTGGTGCGTTCACTGTCGCTCCGTGTCCTCATCTTGTAAAATAATACCAGATAAAATCTCTCTCTGTGTTTCTCTTAGGGCGGGATAATAAAACAATAACAATAATTATTGTGAAATTCTTTTCAATAACAAAATAAATATTCACTTAATGTTTTTTATTCACTTGAATCAAACACAAATTAGGACTTTTTTTATTTTTTATTAAGGTGTTTATTTTCTTGAGAAAAAACGGCATATTGTTGAAAAAGATTTTTTTTTCATAATAGTTCTGAATGTTCTGGCTCAGATTTTTGATCCGCTGTTTGTCACGTTCTGACCATAAAGAGTTTAAACCGCAGTTAGCCATCAGGTTTCTTCAACTTTCACTCAGGAGTAAAAATCAGCCTCTAAAAGATCGTTGAAAGTCATTTAGACAGAAATAAGGATTTGATACTTATCGTGATAATTATCGATATCGAAAGATTTTTATCGTACATTTTTGGCCGTATCGTCCAGCCCTAGTTCCTCTGCAAAATGCTACAATGGGCCAAAAATACTTTGGCAGCTGTTGATACACCTGAGTATAAATGAGGGAAACACTGTAGTTAAAGTTGGGGCAGCTGTAGGCTTTTATTCTGTAAATATTACACCATAAACCTGTTTTACTGTCTTCCACCTGCCAGGGTCATGTGACCATAGAGGAGGCTTGTTGTTAATTACCCATCGAGACCACGTGGTACTGAATGATGTCGGCACCAACAGGTGTGTCCGCTGTTGTTTTCCTGCTCTGCGTCTTCTAACTGGATACACGATGGCGTCTCTGTCTGTGTTTCTCTGCAGGTGTAAATTTGAGTCTTCTTTGCTCACGGTGAAGAAGTTCCACGCCGACGACATGTTTTAGCGGATTTGTGATGCTGATCGGCTGATAAAGCTTAAAACCGGCCTGCTCCGGTTTTCGGCTGTATTTTTCTAAGATCTGGTCAAACGCTGTTCCTGGGGAATCTTGTAATAGTTACAGCAGCTACCCAGAGAGGTTGAAAGGAGAAGTACGATTTTATTCTCTTTCCAAAACCTAACATAAATCCAGAAAAATGTCATCTGTGGATTGTTCCTAATGTGATGTTAGTCAGCTAACGCTAGCTAACTTCCTACTGAGTGTAACGTAATAAAGCCCTGCTGTTCTGCTTTTTAACGATTGTAATAATGAACAGAGCTGTACAGGAACTGTGTTGATCGTTCATGTCGTTGTCTTTTGTCTCAATCGTCGGGGGATGCGGTGGTTCACTTGTGCTGTGTGATCGGCAGGCTTTAGCTTCATTCTTTAATTTTTTATTCACGTCTGAATATCTGGGCTGAACAGAACGCGTCGCTGCAGCAGAACTGTTCTAAATATTCAGCCATAGTACTGCAGTATGTGAGTATCTGTAGGGGTTCACTGTTTTTCCTCCACCTGGTTTTGTTTACAGTTTCCGGAGCAGCTGGAGAACTGAAACATTCCTTAATCCTCCTGACGTTGGTCCGATTCAGGAACCGGATTTAAACCCACATGAAGTTCCTTTTTTAGCTGACAGACTGACTCTGTGTTGTTGATGATTTAATGTGTTGCTCAGTAAAAGCTGTTGTACTTTACAGGTTTCTGCAGCTTCCTTTTGACTTTTAGTCAGCGGATATACATACATTTATTCTGTCGTTAAATACGGCGGCGGCTCAGCTCTGCTCTCTCTCTGCACCGCTCTTCACTGAACCAGTGTTAGGATTCAATTACCATAAGCACCTTTAATGTGAACAAGCGCCCTCTCACAGAGGAAACACTATCCCTCCGCCCACGCTAACGAGAAAAACCACACTCCACCATCCTTCGCCCTCCATCTCAAATAATCTACAAAGGGCAGGTATTTATGGGGCGGGACGCATTAATAATACATTAAAAAGCCACCTCTGCTTCCCGGGACGTGGTTTGTCTGTCGGTGACCTTTCGTCTCTGCTCGGCCTGATGTGGAACGCTCCCGTTACAGATGGATGTTTGTAATGGCTTCCTCCATCTCGGCGGATACAGGACTCCGGGGACCAGCCTGCATCTTTTAGTGTTATGCTAATGGCGCCAGAGCAGCTTTGCCATAAAACAGTCCCACATTCAGATAAATATCTCATGGGTTTCTGAGCTTTCCTGTTTCCTGAGGTTTTAAAGTGCAGCGCAGCCTTGGAGTCAGTCACTTGTCTCGTAGCCCTGTAGTTTTTTAGCCTTTACAGCCCACCCCAACCACCTCCTTACTCCGACCTTTCTGTTAAATACCCTACACCTACCTTCAGTGTTGAAAGGTGACGCTACAGGCCTGCCTGCACCTGTCCCTTTGACCTCGCCTGCCTCTTCCTCCCCCGCTCCCCTCTGCTTTAGGAGTCTGTTAGGAAACAACATCTTTTAAAAGGACTCCATTAAGTCAGATAACGTTATTTCACATTAGCGAGTCGATGTAGGCTGAATAAACGCAGGACGCTCCGAGAGGAAAACACTCCAGTAAAAGATGCTCCAACAGATCTGCTGGGGAAACTGCCCCATTCATTTTTCTACCTGTGCTTCTGATGATTCAGCACTCAAGGGCACAAAGCAGCACAAACTGAAGGTGCTGCAGCAGCGAGGCTCCTGTCCAGCGTAACGTGCAGGAAATATAAAACTCCAGCCGCTCTCTTACTGCACAAACAACGGTGAAGGAATGCTTATCACTTCTCCAACAGTAAGACAAACAACTTATTCAGCAGCTATTCAGCTTTGTCCCACCAACTGTCCAAAACCCAGAGATACTCAGTTTACTGGGAGAAAAGACCAACAAAACATGCGGATGCATGGGTGCAACAAAGATGTGGTCGGGTTTTCCCCCAGAAACATTTTACTCAAGTAGCACTGGTGCCTTTTTAATTAGCGTATTACATTGTGTGAAGCCCAGTGAACACCACTCGCCAACCTTCAGGCTGTGACCTGCCGACGCAGAAAGTCGTGTAGTCTGAACAAAACCAGTCAGTATCTGGTGTAAGCACCATTTGCCTCACGCAGTGCAACACATGGGTGTACTGCCAAATTCTCTGAAACGCCT
>NC_060171.1:2613894-2629079 GCF_021292245.1 Micropterus dolomieu
GCTAACGAGAAAAACCACACTCCACCATCCTTCGCCCTCCATCTCAAATAATCTACAAAGGGCAGGTATTTATGGGGCGGGACGCATTAATAATACATTAAAAAGCCACCTCTGCTTCCCGGGACGTGGTTTGTCTGTCGGTGACCTTTCGTCTCTGCTCGGCCTGATGTGGAACGCTCCCGTTACAGATGGATGTTTGTAATGGCTTCCTCCATCTCGGCGGATACAGGACTCCGGGGACCAGCCTGCATCTTTTAGTGTTATGCTAATGGCGCCAGAGCAGCTTTGCCATAAAACAGTCCCACATTCAGATAAATATCTCATGGGTTTCTGAGCTTTCCTGTTTCCTGAGGTTTTAAAGTGCAGCGCAGCCTTGGAGTCAGTCACTTGTCTCGTAGCCCTGTAGTTTTTTAGCCTTTACAGCCCACCCCAACCACCTCCTTACTCCGACCTTTCTGTTAAATACCCTACACCTACCTTCAGTGTTGAAAGGTGACGCTACAGGCCTGCCTGCACCTGTCCCTTTGACCTCGCCTGCCTCTTCCTCCCCCGCTCCCCTCTGCTTTAGGAGTCTGTTAGGAAACAACATCTTTTAAAAGGACTCCATTAAGTCAGATAACGTTATTTCACATTAGCGAGTCGATGTAGGCTGAATAAACGCAGGACGCTCCGAGAGGAAAACACTCCAGTAAAAGATGCTCCAACAGATCTGCTGGGGAAACTGCCCCATTCATTTTTCTACCTGTGCTTCTGATGATTCAGCACTCAAGGGCACAAAGCAGCACAAACTGAAGGTGCTGCAGCAGCGAGGCTCCTGTCCAGCGTAACGTGCAGGAAATATAAAACTCCAGCCGCTCTCTTACTGCACAAACAACGGTGAAGGAATGCTTATCACTTCTCCAACAGTAAGACAAACAACTTATTCAGCAGCTATTCAGCTTTGTCCCACCAACTGTCCAAAACCCAGAGATACTCAGTTTACTGGGAGAAAAGACCAACAAAACATGCGGATGCATGGGTGCAACAAAGATGTGGTCGGGTTTTCCCCCAGAAACATTTTACTCAAGTAGCACTGGTGCCTTTTTAATTAGCGTATTACATTGTGTGAAGCCCAGTGAACACCACTCGCCAACCTTCAGGCTGTGACCTGCCGACGCAGAAAGTCGTGTAGTCTGAACAAAACCAGTCAGTATCTGGTGTAAGCACCATTTGCCTCACGCAGTGCAACACATGGGTGTACTGCCAAATTCTCTGAAACGCCTTTGGAGACGGCTTATGGTAGAGAAATGAACATTCACTTCACGGGCAACAGCTCTGGTGGACTTTCATGCGGTCAGCATGCCAATTGCACGCTCCCTCATAACTTGCGACACATTTTGGAGTGGCCTTTTATTGTGGCCAGCCTGAGGCCTTTTATTGTGGCCAGCCTGAGGCCTTTTATTGTGGCCAGTCTAAGGCCTTTTATTGTGGCCGGTCTAAGGCCTTTTATTGTGGCCAGTCTAAGGCCTTTTATTGTGGCCAGCCTGAGGCCTTTTATTGTGGCCAGCCTAAGGCACACCTGTGCAATCCCCATGCTGTCTGATCAGCATCTTGATATGCCACACCTGTGAGGTAGATGGATTATCTGGGCAAAGGAGAAGTGCTCACTAACATGAACAATAGTTGAGAGAAAAAGGTCTTTTGTGTACATGGAGAAAGTTTTAGATCTTTGAGTTCAGCTCAGGATGAATGGGGGCAAAAACAAAAGGGTTGCCTTTATAATTTTGTTCAGCGTAGTATAGTTTATAGAATAGTGAAAATGCCGTTTACAGTCTTTTAAACATTTTAATTTTGCCTGTTTCGAGACCCTCATTTAATTGATTAATATAGGAGCTATTTTGCAGATTAATTGATGATGAAAATAAGGACTACTTTTACTATGATACCATGAGTTCTAATCTGAATATTTCATGTTTCTAGATTAGTAAAGTAGTTGCTGACTATTTTTCTAATGGTAATTCCGTACTTATGGAACAATAATCAAAGTGATCTGTGATCCTGTTGAAGGATCAGCTCAGCTCTCTGAGTCAAACGGATCTCCTGTTGACCTTTTAACCTGTCAGTCTGAGCCGGGCGGGCGACGCTTTGATCAGATGGAGCTGGTGCAGCTGAGAGTCCTGCGGTGGTGGATTAACATGACAGATGGAGAACTCCGAGATCAATATCTGTCCCCTGACAAACAGCAACAGGACCAGCATCCATCACCATCCCCAGCCCCCCGAGCCGCCTCATCAGTGATCTGAAATAGGAAACGATTGGTGATATTGAACCGCTTCAACGTGTTGAGCTGTATCAATATTGTGACTGCAGCGTTCTCATAACACAGCGAATCAGTCGGAGCAGCGGCGCCCCGTGAATATTCACAAGCTGAACCCGTCCGGCGCCGAGAGATGAACAACAGAGAACATTTCAACTCTAGTTGAGGAGACCCAGAAATGTCAGACGGGACTGTAGCTTATCTTTCCACGGCTGCGCTGCAGAGGAGGAGGTGTAATGAGGAGGTGGCAGTGATACTGTACAGAGAGGAGGAGGAGGTGTGATGAGGAGGAGGCAGTGAGACTGTACAGAGAGGAGGAGGAGGTGTGATGAGGAGGTGGCAGTGAGACTGTACAGAGAGGAGGAGGAGGTGTGATGAGGAGGAGGCAGTGATACTGTACTGAGAGGAGGAGGAGGTGTGAGGAGGAGGCAGGGATCTGACCGTTAACATGAAGCTCTGTGATTGGCTGTGTGTCAGTGAAACGCACCTTCTTGTTGGAGAAATGTAAAATAAAAAGATTATTAACAATAAAAAGTAAGTCAGTGACCTCAGACTGCGTTTAGCGGCTCAGGACCAACAGACTGGACCTGCAGGTCACCTTCAGCACCCGACCTAATAATATTAAACTCCCGTATATGTTATCCCATAAGATTACGCTCTCATCAGGGAATGAAAAGGGATTAACCTGCTTAGCTCACAACGAAGGGGCTACGGGCCCTTTATTGTGGTGGAGGAGGTGGTTTATCAACTCATCGGATTAACAGATTATAATCCTGATTAGATTTACGGTACTTTCATATCTCTGTCCATGCGGCCGGACTTACAGAACACTTCAGCTGTAGGGTTTCTGTAAACCTTCGTTTCGAAGCATCTTTCAGATTCTAAATTCAAATCTGTTCTGCTTTTGGTCTTTGCACATCTCTTCAGTCTGTGTTTCTGCACAGTCACAGATTAAGATTAGGCTGCACTAATATTAATTTGTAGAATTAGATTCAAGTGGCGACTTTGTAAGATTGTTTTTACGACGTACGATATTGGATTTTTACAGATATTTTCCAGCTCATATATGCGCTTATTGTTTCCATCTAATTACAGAGAGCCTGGATTCTGTCCTGCAGTGGAGCTAACAGATTATTATGTCTACTCTTATCGTGACGGCCCACTGGCAGATGCAGACACAAAATACAATGCTTTGCATAACGTGCACGTTCACAGGGCTGAATAAGAAAACTACCGCTGGTGCCTGTTTCTCTGTGTTCTTCACAAACTCACGGCTCTTAAAGGAGACCTGTTATGCTTTTACACATTTTATGGCTAATCTGCAATGTTATAATGTTGGATGTTCATGTTGAACATGGCCAAAGCTTCAAAAAATTAGGTTGAAGTATTTACAAGAAATCCCTGTGAGCAAAAACCTCAGATTTCCTCCTGTTCTGAACTCTCTGTTGTCAACTGCTTTTTCTACCAGTGGCTCCGTAATACGACACACGGAGCCAGACGGAGTCGCTGATCCATATATGGTCATTTGCTCCCACAGCAACAGCACAGCAACGCTCAGTCTGCCTGTTCTGCCCAGCGACAACAACAGCCTGGTAACATGCTTCTGGTCTTGGCCAATCAGAAGACAGTGGGCTTTGAGAAGGCGGGGCTTAAAGAGACAGGAGCATCTACAGCTTGTTTCACACAGAGGCTGAAATGAAGGCCTGCATGAAGAGTCGGTTTAAGGGAAAAGAAATATTTTTTTGAACTTTGAATCATGCAAAGCTGAACTACACACAGAACTACAATATAGGACTGGAAAAGCAGTATAATAGGTCTCCTTTAAAATGGGCAATTAAATTAGAAGTGAAGGAATGTGATTTGGCTCCTCCTCACATGACCGACCCTGAGCAGTCATTGCAAAAAGAAACTTTGCTATTCGATTCTGACACTTAAAAAAAAAAAAAAAAAAAAGACAAATTTTAATATTTATTTTAAAGCGGCCTGTCACATCAGCAGAAATATTCATTTCGGGCCAATATTTAATTTTAAAGCCTTTATCGGCTGATGACGTGACAACATTGGGTTTCCCTAATCCAAACATTTCCTGTAACTCCATAGTTGCCCATGAAGTACGGTCTACTTTGGACTCTACGTTTTTTTTTTTCTGTGTGTACTTTCCACGTTTACATGCGGAATCTCCCACTAAAAAGACCTATTGTTACCTGGGTAACAGCCCGTCCATTGCACGGCGAGCAAGCGTTGTTTTAGGGTGGATGATGTCATTAAATGTGACGACAAACATTTGACCTCAGCAGAAGCTACAAATGTAATAAAGATGTCAGTGTGTACAGCCCTTGTCTGAACCAGCTGATGTGGAACTTTCAGTCTTATCACATGATCTTCCTCATCAGAGGCACTTTGATAAATGGACCTGCTGAGAGTTCTGTTGAGGTTTGTTTACTGTTTCAAGTTTTCAGTCTCCAGAATTAGACAATCTATGAACACTTTTACAGAAACAGACCAGTTTCAGCTGCGACTGAGTCGTTCGCTTGTTCTGTTAAAGGTTCACCGCGTGGATTCATCCTCCGCTGAAAATAGTCCTCAACAAATGCACTTTTTCCTCCTGCTTGTCTGACAGAAACTACAGCGAGCAGCCTTTTGAACATGACACTATAAATCTGTGAGGAGATCAGACAGGACTGAGAGACAGACTGACATGAGTCCAAACACGAGATTAGATGGCCGCAGGAAATGAAATAAATCAAACCAGACTGAAGTCTGAGGTGTGGACTGACCTAGAAACTGGCTCTCTCTCAGGAGCAGACACGGAGCTCCATCTTATATATTTTATTAGAATAAAGGGAGGAATTAGCATGAAGTGAAAGCTCATTTAACAGCTGATGTAAATTACTGCCATTCCGGGCAACGAATTAATACCAAGTGGTGTGGAGACTCCAGCTACCAAACTGCTTTTAGTAAAATCCAGGAAGCAAATTAAAACAAGTTGTTATATTAATTAATTTGCTGCTCTAAAATCAGCTAAATGTGTTTTGCAAAGTTAATTTCAGAAAACTTTTGTAGGCAAATGGAAGCAAAGTAAATCCACATGAGAAACACGAGATGTAGTCAGAGCTGCAAAGTTAATCAATTTCTCACTTGCAGTTTTCTGCTCGGGTCACCTTCATTTCAGGGACAATGGGGACCATTTTTGTCCCCGAGCTCTCATTAATTTCTCACCCTGGACGCTGCTTTTCCTGCCGTCCATGATTCTCCAGAGTGGCGCCTTCAAAGAAAGAAAGAGGGGAAAATGCCCCTGACCTCCTCCTGAACTACAGGAATTAGTGCCAAATGGTTTCTGCACACGGTCGGTGTGTGACGCGCCCACGCTGCCGTCAGTCGAGGGGACACAGCTCGTTTTCTGTCTTTGTATCTGAACAAAACCGCAGCAGAGTCAGTATAATCCTGAGGACGTGTTCCTGGATTAGACTGAAGGGTCCTGAAGAGGCCTCGCTGTCACTGAAAACGGGCCACATGTCTTTATAAGTGATCTTGAAGTGGTCTTAATTTGCCTCCCCTTTCTTCTTTCACATGTTAAACCTTGTGTGACTATACAGTGTGTCTTTGTTTATGTAACCTTTATATATCAGTAAACTCTGTAAACCCTTCTTATGTTGCTCTTCTGTGTTGCTTGTGTCTGTGGCGCTGAATCATTGTTCCGGCATCCTGTCATTGTTTGACCTGTTTGTTTACAGCCTGATGCAGATGGCGAGCGTGTTGAGGGAACTCCCGTCGGACTGGTTTCAGTCCCGGTTTAACACGGAGGGTAAATGCGACCGAGCTCTGTTTATTCTGACTGCCATCTGAGCAGTAGACCGTCCTTGGACCGGCCCCGTTTGTTATTGTAATGACAAAGCTCAGAGTCGGAGTCACAAAATGAAAATCACAAAAGCAGCAAACAGGCAGCTAACAAGCCGAGTCAGCGGCGGATCATTACTGTCACTAATCCTCCTCCTCGCCCACCAAATACCTGGCGGCGTTAATCAGTGTGAGTTTTCCATGACTAGAATGGAAACGGGCTGATTAGGCTTTGATAACCTCTCGCTGACGGCCGGCTGGATGAGACGGCACAAAGGCCCCATTCACAACCCCCCACCCGACTCACCAGCTCTCAGAGGTCATTTAGAGATCCGACTCAAATAACAATATTTAACAGCAGAGGCTCAGACTGGACGAGCTGGGGGGTCATTTGTCTTCAGCATCACAGTAAACAGGGACGGCAGTATTTATCGTTCATGGATTTAAAACACGGAATTCGAAGACTGAAAAGTGTTTTGTAATATGCATTTGATAAGGGTTGATGACAATGGTTTCAAACTACTTTATTGTTTGGTATTTTAAAAATACTGTAAAATACTTCATCGGAACAGAAAACCTGATCCGGACCTGAAGAAGAGGTGAGAAACGTGGAGGTCGCCGGCATGTTTAGCTCAAATCGCATCGTTTTTGTAGCCTCGGCCAAATCGTTTAAGGTAATGCTCTAGCTAACGTTGGCGTGCTACGACCAGCTTGTGTTAAGTTTTCGTTGCTTGTGCACGAAAAACGAAACAAAAACCAACCTTGGTACTGAAATAGAAAAATACAGAAGTTTATCTGAATAGGCCCCGCGAGGAAACCAGGGGAGGGCAACGAGCTAACTGGAGCTAACGTCTGTGTTTACGTCTGTACGACAGCAGGGGGCGCTAGCGGGCGTTCTTGCAAGTAGTTCTACTTGACTTTACTGGATTAAAAAAATGTCAACACAGAGTAGAGCGCTTGCTCTGTATGAAGAGAAGGCTGAAGCAGGTAGAGAGAGAGGACGGACTCGCCGTATGTGGGCTCCGCGAGTACCACCGTTTGGTCCAAGAGCTGAGGTTGGACGAAGCCCGGTTCCAGGATGGTAACCGTGGCTACGGTGTGGTATTTGTCCCGCCCCTCCTGCACTGTGATTGCACAGCTTGGTAAAAAGTGACAGCGTTTTTTCCCAAAGTTGAACATTTTTCAACTCTCGGCGACCGGAAAAAAAACGCTCAGCGCCTCGTCACGCTGCCACCGTTCTTACCAGCTTGTAAAAACGCGGCGCTCCCACTGCAATGAATTGGAAAAAAACGCTTTGGTGGACACGGGCCCTTAGAACAGGCTTGGTCGGCTTGTCGGAGAGGCATTATCTCAGTGCCAGACTAAAAGTACAGAGTTTGGAATAAGAAATACGGTCAGATGAAAACGTGTCATTTTAACCCTTTTTCCCCAAAAGTCCCTTCATCAGGACTCTTTTGATGCAGCTTTAATTCAGATCATGTTCCAGCACAGAAAAGGGACAAAATCTGGATTTGGGTCCCACTTTATTATCGGGCACTTAATAGCAACAAAAGAGGATTCCTTCTAAACCAATGACGCTGTGATAACAGAAGATGTAGAGGCCGAGAACAAAATCCCTTTCAGAGTCGGCCAGGAGCAGCACAAAAGCTGCGAGGGAGAGGCGAGAAACCCTGAACAAAAGAGCTGCAGAAGCCGGAGATTCACTGCTGTCCTGTCAGAGATGTGATGGGAAGGGTTGAGCTGATGTCCTGCAGAGCTTTGGCTGTATATGTTGAGTTCACGACACCTCGGGCTTTAGCACAATGTAACGTTTTATAGACGATAACGATGGCTGGATTTATTGAAAATGAGTCGGTAATGAAAGTAACGGATAGATAGATGGTAAAATAACTCCTGGGGCTCTGTGCTGTCTGTCATCATGCGAGTTTGTGTTGAACTAATCAATGAGTTGCTGCGTCAGTCAGCTCAATGTACTGATTGATCAGAGGAGTCCACTGTCCCGTCGACGGGGTCCCGTCCTGCTGTCAGGGCCACGGGGAACAGGTGGAGCTGAACTTTCAGATTCAATCAGACACATGCTGACATGTAGAGTTCATAAACTGAATATCTTTTCGGTCTGAACCAAAACAAGACATCTGAATACTTTGACCCGAGCTCTGGGAAACTGGAGCCCAAATGATTAATTGTGAAAATAACCAGCAGACCAGTGGATAATGAAGAGTGAATTAGCTGAGCGTGCTCCCAGAAATATGAACCAAAATCTGTTAGTGTTGAAGCTAAAAATGGATTTTTATTAATTTCCCAGCTTTTATTAATCCAGTATAATGTCAGTGTGCCTGAGCTTTTAGTGATAGATGTATTATAATTAAAATAATTTATCAAACTGAAGCCGTCTGGACTCTTTGTCTGGCAACAAATCATCTTTAGAGCAACGAGGTCGAACACTGAGACCGGGCTGAAAAACTTACACCACTAATATGTTCAGATTATAGGTTTTTGTCGGCTAAAGAGTCTGTAATGTGTATTTCTGTAATAGTGATGTATGAGCTGACAGTGAGTCAGAGTCTCTGGACGGTCTGCTGCGTCTCGGCTTCACAGAGCTTTATAGTGACTCTGGTTGTTTATCTGTCCGGGTGCAGCTTCCTGTCGCTCAGGCTGCGTCCACACGACTACGCCTAGCTTTAAAAACATTCTCCGTCTTCACCAGCGTTTCAGCTGCGTATCAGAACTGATCTCTGTCTACAATAAAACGACTGAAAATGGGCATGTGCGTGCCGGTGTAAACAGGAAGCAGATTCTACTCTCAGATTTCTACTCCGCAGCTGCAGAAGAAAGTTCTACTAGAGACGAGCGAAGAGCAGCGATGGTGAAGAACCACAGCAGAGATTTCTCTGCACAGAGCGACAGCGAGGTGGAACGGTTACTGAGAGGAACACGGGAGGACAAAGAGGCTGTGGCGGCGGGAAACAGACTGGGAGACGCCGCAAAGTAAATACGGAGACATGCACATCCACCTGTCAGCACTAACACGCCACCCCGGAGTTTAAAACCAAAACGGGGTCATCAGTGTTTTCACACTTCAGCGTTTCAGGTGTCAGATTCAGTGTTTTAGTCTGGCGGAAACGCAGCAGAAGGCCTGAGGTTTAAAACGAAGATGTAGGAGTGTGGGTGGAGCCTCAGAGTGTCGGGTGGAGGAGCATCCTGCTGCTGCTGCTACATGCACCGCCGGTCGCCATAACAAACACGCCTTCACATGAACCAACAGGCTGCTCTGTAGCTGCTGGAAACAAGTCAAACTTATCAACTTAAGAGACGCTAGTGTTTGTTCACAGCTGTTTCTGCTGTAAACAAGAAGACAGAAACCAGAAGTGAAATTAGAAATAAATGCATTTTATTTGATTTGTTACTGTGAAATCTTTTAGTCCTCGTGAGCCATTAACTGAGACGTTTCTTGGCATTTCTTCCTGCATTGTGTGCTGAGCTGCTTCCTGTTGTGTCTCTTTCTAATGAGCGTGCTCAGCCAGCTGAGGTCAGAACGAAGCAGGGGGGCATCGTCACTCCTCCCAGCTGCTGTCTCAGAGAGGAATATCAGCTCGGTCTGCAGTGTGAACATGTGTGTACCTGCGTAGTTTATTTCCATAGCTACTGTAGTCACACCTGCTGAGGTAAGTGTGTTTGACTGCACTCCAGAGAAACAGATGTTCCTGCACGGCCTCATGGGAGCAGGAAGTGTGCAGTCAGCAGGAAGCTCTGTGAGATTCTTTAGCAGTAAACACACACGGCCAGCATGTTCAAACACATCCTCCCAACAACACAGCCAGTCCTCCCTGGATCTGTTTACGTCACAGTGACTGCGCCCCCTGGTGGTCGGGTCAGTTATGACTGCAGCCAGACTGGAGCGAAGGAGGGGTCTTTAATCCAATGTCACTGCTGTCCTCCGTACCCTGGAGGTTTTACTACTTGCTGCTTAGCTTAGCATGTTCAACACTGCAGTGATTGGCTCCGTGTGGTCTCCTCTCTGCCAGGTTACCACACCTGCACTGTTGTACGGCAGCTCAAGGACCAGTCAGCGCTGTTGCCGACTCTTTTTAATGGGAAGTAGCTAAAGCCTGCTCGAAAAGGCTCGACATATTGTCACGTGCCATTTAGCATAACCACGATAGCATTATGTTATGTTATCTTAATGAAATTAAGATTTCTTCAAGTAACCTAAACTTACTGACTGTACAGAATGTAACCATCATTGGCCTGTTGGCGGCTTGCTAGTGGGCTGTTAGTGGTTTGTTGGCAGCTTGCTAGCGGCCTGTTGGCAGCTTGCTAGCGGCCTGTTGGTGGCCTGCTAGCGGGCTGTTGGCGGGTTTTTGGTGGTTTGTTGGCAGCTTGCTAGCGGACTGTTGGCGGCTTGCTAGTGGGCTGTTAGTGGTTTGTTGGCGGCTTGCTAGCGGCCTGTTGGCGGTTTGTTGGCAGCTTGCTAGCGGACTGTTGGCGGCTTGCTAGCGGCCTGTTGGCGGGTTCCTAGCGGCCTGTTTGCGGGTTGTTGGTGGTTTGTTGGCGACTTGTTGGCGGCTTGCTAGCGGCCTGTTGGTGGCTTGCTAGCGGCCTGTTGGTGGCTTGCTAGGGGGCTGTTAGTGGTTTGTTGGCGGCTTGCTAGCGGCCTGTTGGCGGGTTCCTAGCGGTCTGTTGGCGGCTTGCTGGCGGCCTGTTGGCGGCTTGCTGGCGGCCTGCTGGCGGCTTGCTGGCGGCCTGCTGGCGGCTTGCTGGCGGCCTTGTTGGCGGCTTGCTGGCGGACTGTTGGCGGCTTGCTAGCGGCCTGTTTGCGGGTTGTTGGTGGTTTGTTGGCGGCTTGTTGGCGGCTTGTTGGCGGCTTGCTGGCGGCCTGTTGGTGGCTTGCTAGGGGGCTGTTGGTGGCTTGCTAGGGGGCTGTTGGTGGCTTGCTAGGGGGCTGTTAGTGGTTTGTTGGCGGCTTGCTAGCGGCCTGTTGGCGGCTTGCTGGCGGCCTGTTGGCGGCTTGCTGGCGGCCTGTTGGCGGCTTGCTGGCGGCCTGCTGGCGGCCTGCTGGCGGCCTGTTGGCGGCATTGTTGGCGGCATTGTTGGCGGCATTGTTGGCGGCATTGTTGGCGGCTTGTTGGCGGCTTGCTGGCGGCATGTTGGCGGCTTGCTGGCGGCATGTTGGCGGTTTGCTGGCGGCTTGCTGGCGGCATGTTGGCGGCTTGCTGGCGGCATGTTGGCGGTTTGCTGGCGGCCTGTTGGCGGCTTGCTGGCGGCCTGTTGGTGGCTTGCTGGCGGGCTGTTGGCGGTTTGTTGGCGGCCTGTTGGCGGCTTGCTGGCGGCATGTTGCCGGCCCGCTAGTGGCTTGTTGGTGGCCTACTGTACTCACCAGAGAAAGTGAACAGCCAACTTTTTCAACGGCGCTGGTTAAATTTACACAGTGCTGTGGGTACGAGTCGGCTCTAGCCTGATTGACAGGTCGCCATGGTAACGATCCTAAAGCCTCCCCTACTTCCTGGTCTCTGTTCCTCTAAATGGGACCATAATTTACTAAATGAACATCATGCTGTGTTGAAGAAGACTTGAAACTAGCGACTGAGACCATAAACTCATCAGGAAAGTGTTTACTGAGGGAATAAATCAGCTGACAAGTAGAAACATTTTACCTTTATTTCTAATTGAGCCGGACTTCTTTTTGCAACCAGAGGAGTCGCCCCCTGCTGGCCGTTAGATTCAATGCAGGTTTAAGGGACTTCCGCATTGGCTTTTCGTTTCAGACCGGAAGCGTCCCACTTTAACACAACTTATATATAGTGTGTTTTAGACATTATGGGATTAATTATTTGTTACCTGACACACAGCTGCCAGTAATGATCGTTGTATTCCTTCATTCTTTAAAGCAGTTCTTAAATCAATGAGCTGCCAAACAGGATAAATCCCCACCGATGCATTTAATGTTATTATGTACAGTTTTCTAGGGAGGCCCACAGGGATCATATGGTAAAATAAATAGTAGTGATGTAGAAATATGCCCACGGATTAATAAACCTTATGTGTTGAGTGTCTGATCACCTTCACTGTGTTTCAATGCAGCATTGTAAAGTTTTTCTTAGACGACTGAATGAGAATGAACTTTGATTGCGACTTTGTTGACCAGCTGAGCTGCAGATAAGATAAAATTGCTTTTATGATTTTTTTTTTTTATTTCATGTGGGACCATTTAATAGACGTGGATGAATGTCAGTTTTTTATCTCAGTAAACTGAATGTGTTTTTGTTTGCCCCCCCAGGCTGTGCAGTCGTGGCTGGTCTGGGATCAGCCTGGTGGAGTTTAGGCTGCAGGAGTCTCTGTGTGTCATGAAGGTCATGAAGCCGCCCTGTTCCCTGTACTGCTGTCTGTGGTTCCTGCTGCTGCTGGGAGCCGGATCTCTGCTGCTGCTGGTCCGCCTGCAGGACCTCACCGAGACGGTCCAGCAACAGACCCCAGGTCAGTGCGTCACAGAGCCTTTTTTCGAAATACTTTTCTCCTCCTCGGGAGACTCTTGGCAGACCGCTATGACTTGTGTCCTGTGACCAAGACAGAAGGCGTCAGGATGCTAATAGTTGGTAGCCTTGTTAGCTTGTCTGCTTGCACTGTAGAGGAATGTAAACAGCGAAGAAGAACAGGTGCCTATCGGTTAATCAAATAAATAAACAAAAACTAAGGACATTTACTCTTTAATTTTAGTTAGTTATCGTGCTCCTTCTTCTTCCTCTACCTCTACCACCTCTTCCCTCTCTCATTACGCTGATATTTCCGGCCCCTCCCTGCGGTCTGTTACAAACGTGTTTCCCATCATGCTCGTGGTCGTGGGTCCGTGTGTGTGCACGTTGCTCTGACGTGTGACACATGAACCTTCTCATCGGCGTTGTTTCGTTTTGTTCTCTCCAGTACACGTCAGTGAAGAAGAGAAAACTACTACATCATGCTTTTAAGTTTCTTCAGTGATAGCTTTCTGTACAACCAAGCTAACTGCTAACAGGAGTTTCTAACAGCTAGCAGGAGCTGCTAACAGGAGTTTCTAACAGCTAGCAGGAGCTGCTAACAGGAGTTTCTAACAGCTAGCAGGAGCTGCTAACTGCTAGCAGGAGCTGCTAACAGCTAACAGGAGCTGCTAACTGCTAACAGGAGCTGCTAGCAGGAGATGCTAACTGCTAACAGGAGCTGCTAGCAGGAGATGCTAACTGCTAACAGGAGCTGCTAGCAGGAGATGCTAACTGCTAACAGGACATGCTAACAGTTAACAGGAGCTGCTAGAAGGAGCTGCTAACTGCTAACAGGACATGCTAACAGTTAACAGGAGCTGCTAGAAGGAGCTGCTAACTGCTAACAGGACTTGCTAACAGTTAACAGGAGCTGCTAGCAAGAACTGCTAACTGCTAACAGGAGATGCTAACAGCTAACAGGAGCTGCTAGCAGCTGCTAACAGCTAACCCAGCTACTGTTAATGGAGACAACACACACAAGATAAAAGGGCTCCGGTTGTAGCTCCCAGCTAACTCAGTGGCTCCATCCCACAAAGCATCATGGGAAGTGTATTTCCAAGACAGGGTTCCCACACGTCCTGGAAAACAGTTTGGAAAACAATTTTTTTTATTCCAGTCATGGAAAACACATGGAAAATGAGAGAACATTAAAATGTCCTGGAAAACAGTTTTAATGGTGAGATATGTGATATGTTGTGATAAACTGATTTATTTAACCATGGCTTAATTTCCTGTAATGACGCGTTCTTTAGAACATCAATCAACTTCCTTGGATATTTGCACATTAATGAAGTAGTCCCCATGTTTCTGACCATATTACACTTGCATATAAATCCACCAAGTTTACATAAAGTGTGAAATTTGTTTCACGCTGGGAGTGTTGGAGGATCCTGACGTCAGGACAGAAACAGACTTTGTATTTTCGCTTTCCTTCCTCTCGCTGGTAGCAATAATGCCCTGTGCCATCACTCTCATTTTTTTTATCATCCTCCTTTATCCCTTGTGATTCATTTATCTCAATCGTCCGTCATGTTGTTTGTACTGACGCTCACACAAGTAGCATTTATTTAATTTTGCCCAAACCAACTCTAGAAAGTTGCTTCCCTGGAACAACAAGTACAGATAATGTGTTTCCTACATCATAACCTTTCTAGTCTTCTTTCAGTACACATCTCTTTCGCATCACATTCCCACTCCCTGCCTTGCTAACCTCTAATAGATTTAGCTTGACTTTTTTTGTCTTATCTCTTTAAAATTTCCCTCTCGCCCATTTTTTAAATGTTATTTGATGTGTAATTGTAACTTAAAAAATGTTGGTTGGGGAGGTTGGCGATGGGCTCATGAGCTGACAGGAGCGTATGTAGCAGCTGTGGAGAGGAATGTTTTAAAATAACTCCGGTCGGTCTGTCTGCTTCGCGTGTGAGCATCATTCAGAAGCTGCGGTCCAGGAATCAGGACCTGGAGTGGGTTTTGATGGATGAGGTGTCTTTGCAAGTGGAGGACGAGCAGCAGCAGGGATTCAGTCATTCACCCAGGAACAGAAACATCTTCACATCCGTTTCCTCTATTACAGAGTGAGTTCTGAGTTGCTTTGTAGTGCCCGAGTGCCTCGATGAAGCCTTTCAGCCGTGGTCAGATTATCACTGAGGTGGTTTTAACCTTTTCGCAGGAGAGAGAGAATCTCCTTCCAGCTTCCAGGTTTGTTGTTTTAAAGTGATTTTATTTTATTGCAGAAGAAATAAAGGCTGCGGTCTCACACTCATCACAGGTTCTGTTAGTCTGAGGAACAGAAATGGAAATCAACAAGCAGCCAAACTGAAACACTTTTTTTTTTACACAAAGACTCTTTAACTAACAGCATTTTCATAACAGCAGCAAGGAGTTTGGTTTTTCTTCCAGTTTCACGTTGCTGCTTCAGATGTTTCAGTAAATCAGATGTAGAATTGTTGGTGGCTGAAATGTTTCTGCTGCTCGCACAAAGTTTACGACAAAGTTCTTTACATCTAAAGCCCTGGATATACTCGCCTTTTAACAATGCG
>NC_060171.1:2629179-2634633 GCF_021292245.1 Micropterus dolomieu
TGCTAACAGTTAACAGGAGCTGCTAGCAAGAACTGCTAACTGCTAACAGGAGATGCTAACAGCTAACAGGAGCTGCTAGCAGCTGCTAACAGCTAACCCAGCTACTGTTAATGGAGACAACACACACAAGATAAAAGGGCTCCGGTTGTAGCTCCCAGCTAACTCAGTGGCTCCATCCCACAAAGCATCATGGGAAGTGTATTTCCAAGACAGGGTTCCCACACGTCCTGGAAAACAGTTTGGAAAACAATTTTTTTTATTCCAGTCATGGAAAACACATGGAAAATGAGAGAACATTAAAATGTCCTGGAAAACAGTTTTAATGGTGAGATATGTGATATGTTGTGATAAACTGATTTATTTAACCATGGCTTAATTTCCTGTAATGACGCGTTCTTTAGAACATCAATCAACTTCCTTGGATATTTGCACATTAATGAAGTAGTCCCCATGTTTCTGACCATATTACACTTGCATATAAATCCACCAAGTTTACATAAAGTGTGAAATTTGTTTCACGCTGGGAGTGTTGGAGGATCCTGACGTCAGGACAGAAACAGACTTTGTATTTTCGCTTTCCTTCCTCTCGCTGGTAGCAATAATGCCCTGTGCCATCACTCTCATTTTTTTTATCATCCTCCTTTATCCCTTGTGATTCATTTATCTCAATCGTCCGTCATGTTGTTTGTACTGACGCTCACACAAGTAGCATTTATTTAATTTTGCCCAAACCAACTCTAGAAAGTTGCTTCCCTGGAACAACAAGTACAGATAATGTGTTTCCTACATCATAACCTTTCTAGTCTTCTTTCAGTACACATCTCTTTCGCATCACATTCCCACTCCCTGCCTTGCTAACCTCTAATAGATTTAGCTTGACTTTTTTTGTCTTATCTCTTTAAAATTTCCCTCTCGCCCATTTTTTAAATGTTATTTGATGTGTAATTGTAACTTAAAAAATGTTGGTTGGGGAGGTTGGCGATGGGCTCATGAGCTGACAGGAGCGTATGTAGCAGCTGTGGAGAGGAATGTTTTAAAATAACTCCGGTCGGTCTGTCTGCTTCGCGTGTGAGCATCATTCAGAAGCTGCGGTCCAGGAATCAGGACCTGGAGTGGGTTTTGATGGATGAGGTGTCTTTGCAAGTGGAGGACGAGCAGCAGCAGGGATTCAGTCATTCACCCAGGAACAGAAACATCTTCACATCCGTTTCCTCTATTACAGAGTGAGTTCTGAGTTGCTTTGTAGTGCCCGAGTGCCTCGATGAAGCCTTTCAGCCGTGGTCAGATTATCACTGAGGTGGTTTTAACCTTTTCGCAGGAGAGAGAGAATCTCCTTCCAGCTTCCAGGTTTGTTGTTTTAAAGTGATTTTATTTTATTGCAGAAGAAATAAAGGCTGCGGTCTCACACTCATCACAGGTTCTGTTAGTCTGAGGAACAGAAATGGAAATCAACAAGCAGCCAAACTGAAACACTTTTTTTTTTACACAAAGACTCTTTAACTAACAGCATTTTCATAACAGCAGCAAGGAGTTTGGTTTTTCTTCCAGTTTCACGTTGCTGCTTCAGATGTTTCAGTAAATCAGATGTAGAATTGTTGGTGGCTGAAATGTTTCTGCTGCTCGCACAAAGTTTACGACAAAGTTCTTTACATCTAAAGCCCTGGATATACTCGCCTTTTAACAATGCGTAGGCGTAGACCGGCGACACGAACGGCTTTGTTCACATACAGTCCCCTCCAAAAGTGTTGGAACAGTAAGGCTAATTACTTTGTTTTTGTTGTTCACTGAAGACATTTGGGTTTAAGATCAAAAGATGAGACAAAAGTTCAGAATTTCAGCTCCCATTTCCTGGTATTCACATCTAGATGTGTTAAACAACTCAGGACAAACCACCGTTTGTTTGAACCCACCCATTTTTTTTCAACATGACAGATGTTTCTTGTTGCTCTTGTCTCATCTTTTGATCTTAAACTCAAATGTCTTCAGTGAACAACAAAAACAATTTTCCTCACCGTTCCACTACTTTTGGAGGTGTCTGTACTTGCCTGCGTACTTTGCATGTACCTGGAGGATTAAACCTGAATCCACTAGGGGGCAGACCAGGACCGGGACCTCCGAATCTGCACATTGTAAACAAACTAAAGACGGCGACACTCGAGCAGTTTGTGACTTTCATGAGACGTCATAACGATCTCAGTAATTGCGGACCAACTCCAGGAGTTTTACTGTAAACGTCCCGCCATAAATCTCCTTTTTACAGTCTGCTGCTGACCATCTTCTTCTTCTTCTTCTTCTTGTTCTTCTGCGTTTAATGGCGGTTGGCAAACCAACTGCATACTGCCGCCACCTTGCTGGTGTGTGTAACAGTAGATTGCTGCTGACCTGCCGGTCACATCGACGTACTGCCCAGTTACAGTTAATAGTAACTGTAGTAGTATTGCTGTTTTGGAGATACTAATTCCTTCCACTAATAATCTTGCTGCCCAACGCTGATTGTTGCATATGTGATTTAAAATAAATGTGGAACGATAATGTGAAAAGAAACGTGTTTATAGAGGGAGGGTTGTTAAATTAGGTTTCACAGCAGAGGTGGTGGAGCTGGGGAAACGCGAACATTTAGCAGCTCAGAGGGGAACAAAGTCTACACAAGACTAAACATGCCCCCCCCACCCCACATGTAGATTGTGACTGTTTATTCTGCTTAAAGGGAAACTCCACCCATACTCGACCATTAAAACGTCTGTTAGGAACCTCATATGTCCGTTAGTTGGTCAGACAGTAACGGTGATTATTACCAGGAAAATTGTTTTACATAGCCAAATGTTCCAACAGTCAGTAAACGCATCACACAGAGTCTCATCTGCCAGATTATTGTAGTGTCCACAAACCCTCTTCAGGATCCTAATTACAACCCAACAATTCCAATGAATTTGTGTAAAATGTAAATACAAACAGAAATACAGTGATTTGAAAAATCCTTTTCAACCTATGTTCAAGTGAATGCACCACAAAGACAAGATATTTAATGTTCAAAATGATAAACTTTATTGTTTTTTGCAAATATTCACTCATTTTGAATTTGATGCCTGCAACTTGTTCCAAAAAAGCTGAGACAGGGGCAACAAAAGACTGGGAAAGTTGAGGAATGCTCAAAAAACATTCCACAGGTTAAGTGGAAAGAGGTTGAGTGTCATGATTGGGTATAAAAGGAGCATCCCCGAAAGGCTCAGTCATTCACAAGCAAGGATGAGGCGAGGTTCACCACTTTACAAAGCCAAATGTTTTGTATTTCACCTCCCAACGCCGTCTACCCAAAAGTACATCTGTAAAGCAACAGTAAATGACCTCTACACAGTAACTCTAACATCTGTCTCATAATTAATACTGATAATATTAACTGTGGGGGGGGGGGTCCTCCCCCTGAAACACTTAATTTCCTGCATTCTGGTGATTTATTTATTTTTTTTGCACCAATTTGAGGAAATGTCTGAGGTGACAATTCAACATAAAGTAATTTAATGTAATATAATGCAGTAAGGCTGTCAGGCATTCTGTATTGATGTCAGATATGTTTCTCCTGTAGATCAACTTTTCTCATTTAATTTAATCCCAGCTGAGTCTAAATACATGCAGGCATGCCTGAAGTAGCCTAAAGATTGTTTTTTAAATGTGGCACCTTTTCACCTTAATGATAAATTAGCTTAATTAATTTGAATTTACTTTAAAAAGAAATATTGATGAAATGTTAAATGTGTACTGGCCGAGTGAAATGGAGAAGATTTGAGGACATTTACAGGCTGACGTGTTTAGTTTACTTCCTTTCAAAGTATCAACAAGTATGTTCGTTTGCGTTCAGCTGCCCGTTCCTCACCTGCGCAGTGTGTACCACAGTCGCTCTCGCGCATTAGTGGTAACGTGTTGGGCAGTAATACTGTAATATGACTTTCCCAGTAAATAGGGATCCGGCAGACAGCACGGATTTGGTACCTACACTCGTCTCATGCACACGCCCGCCCGCTGCCAGAATTGAAATGTCAAACTTTTTACTAAAGTTTATCAACAGACAGACTGATCTGGCTGTTTGATCTGAGTTTCCTGAATTATATAACCGTTTCTTTAACAGTTATATTATTATTAAACAGGCAACGACCTTTGCTGCTGTCTCTTATTCATTACATTATTAATTTTAACGGAACTAATTTGCAGCTAACTAATCTGAACTAAGTTAATAGTTATAGACTCAATTATTTCAAGTTGCATGTTGCACATTTAGCTGTTCAAGTTTGGTAAAAATACAAAATAATAATTATTATAGAGAGGTGGCGATGGTGCAGTGGATTAGACACGTTTTTGTCATGGATCCTGCTTTACCATCCATTTTATAATGGAGCTGTTGCCAGTTTGATCGGGGGGGGGGGGCTCAGTATATTTTCCTGCTTTTTTGCCCTTTGCCAATCACATGCCTGAGTATTACATGCGTACCTCTGGAACTGGTCTGTGGGCGTCAGGAGCATGTAGAAAGGTCTGGAAACAGGATGGATCCTTGGGTTTCCCTGCAGCACAGGCTCTGGAGTCTGAAGGTTGTCGTTTATTAAGCTGTATTTTCTCTGGTTCTGTGTTTTAAATCCCACGCCGACACCTTCAGCCCGTTCAGAACTTTAATGTATTCAATCCTAATTGTTTTGAAAATTTAAAAACCAGCATTTCCATTTAAAAAGCTTCCAGCTGGAAAGCCGTTAGTAACTGAGGATCTGGCTGCAATCCAGAACAAGAGAACAGACCACTAAGAGGAGATCTGAGGAGACGAGAGGAACCTTCAGACTGAGCAGGAAGCTGCAAGTCCGCTGTGCATTCAGAGAGAAGCTGCTCACACAGGTGTCTTCTTACCTTGTTAACGTGTATACATGCTAAATATAGTATAATAATACTGTTGATGAAATGATGATGAATAAAGTAACAGGATACTAATTAATTATTAGGATTTTACCCCCCGCCAAGTTAGAAAATTTTGTACATTTTAAAGTTAAATGCATTCATTTGGTGCAAAATTAAGAGGCTATCTATGAAGAACTTGGTACGCTTGTAAACAATGTTGTGCTCTAATAAACGATTTGATCATAAACCCGCTGTAGAGCTTTAAATGGTGATGAAACGGCAACAAGTTTACATTTACTCATTTGGCTTTTATCCAAAGCGACTTACATTTGAGGAACAACATACAATCATTAACGGAGCATAAAATACAGCTCGAGATCTACAACTGACAATACATAATAAAAGCAGCCGTAAATACTAGTAAGAGCTGATAGCACATATCGTTATCAATGGGGTATGTAATAATACCTAGGGAAGGAATGTAAAAAGTGCAATCAATACAAGATAATTGTAAGGGGATAGAAGAAGAAGAGCACAGGAAGTGCACGTTAGGAGTTAGAGGTGTTATAAGAGGAAGTG
>NC_060171.1:2634733-2638573 GCF_021292245.1 Micropterus dolomieu
ATTTTCCTGCTTTTTTGCCCTTTGCCAATCACATGCCTGAGTATTACATGCGTACCTCTGGAACTGGTCTGTGGGCGTCAGGAGCATGTAGAAAGGTCTGGAAACAGGATGGATCCTTGGGTTTCCCTGCAGCACAGGCTCTGGAGTCTGAAGGTTGTCGTTTATTAAGCTGTATTTTCTCTGGTTCTGTGTTTTAAATCCCACGCCGACACCTTCAGCCCGTTCAGAACTTTAATGTATTCAATCCTAATTGTTTTGAAAATTTAAAAACCAGCATTTCCATTTAAAAAGCTTCCAGCTGGAAAGCCGTTAGTAACTGAGGATCTGGCTGCAATCCAGAACAAGAGAACAGACCACTAAGAGGAGATCTGAGGAGACGAGAGGAACCTTCAGACTGAGCAGGAAGCTGCAAGTCCGCTGTGCATTCAGAGAGAAGCTGCTCACACAGGTGTCTTCTTACCTTGTTAACGTGTATACATGCTAAATATAGTATAATAATACTGTTATATGAAATGATGATGAATAAAGTAACAGGATACTAATTAATTATTAAGATTTTTTGTACATTTTAAAGTTAAGTGCATTCATTTGGTGCAAAATTAAGAGGCTATCTATGAAGAACTTGGTACGCTTGTAAACAATGTTGTGCTCTAATAAACGATTTGATCATAAACCCGCTGTAGAGCTTTAAATGGTGATGAAACGGCAACAAGTTTACATTTACTCATTTGGCTTTTATCCAAAGCGACTTACATTTGAGGAACAACATACAATCATTAACGGAGCATAAAATACAGCTCGAGATCTACAACTGACAATACATAATAAAAGCAGCCGTAAATACTAGTAAGAGCTGATAGCACATATCGTTATCAATGGGGTATGTAATAATACCTAGGGAAGGAATGTAAAAAGTGCAATCAATACAAGATAATTGTAAGGGGATAGAAGAAGAAGAGCACAGGAAGTGCACGTTAGGAGTTAGAGGTGTTATAAGAGGAAGTGTTCTCGGAAGAGATGAGTTTTCAGAGCGTGTGGTAGCTCGTTCCACCATCGTGGAAATTTATTTGTTTTCCCAAAAACCCCAAATCAAAGAATAGAAGATAGAATAATTTCCCTAACATTTTATTGTTGTTTTTTATTTTACTTTTATTGGACACATGTAATATGTTTTATACTTTCTGTGAATAATAATATATTCATTTATTTCAGGATAACCTCTTGAGATGTATAATCTCATTTTCTAGGGGGTCCTGCAGCATGTATGTATGTACAGACACAAAAGTTAAGCACACTGTACATAAACATAAACACAGACAACAATAACTCGCTCGCCTGCCCTTACCCCCACAATTAACATAGCAAACATATTAAAGTACATTGACAAATAATCAGCAGAGCGCATTAAACAACTAAAGCATCGTTTATCAATATGCCTTATGACAAAATATAACATGCAGGATAACGTCACATCTCACATAGAAATGTCCAATGATAAAGAAAGTCATGATTATATTACATACTACTGTATATTTTCTACATAAACCATTTATATGTAAAACCATTGGTACACCTAATGACAAGAACATGGAGTCTTAAGAAAAGAAAAAAAGTGATTTGAATAAACCAAATGTGGAAATAGATAAAGATAAACGGAGACCAGTGGTAATCCCTTCGTGGTTTAGGTTGCAACTGGTTTAGTGAGTCATACATGAGACAATGATGAGTTTTAAATGGACAGTTCAATATAAATCTGCAAATACAACATTAAGGGGTCTGAGATTGGACTCAAAGGTATCGGTGTGAACTATGTTTGCATAATCAATGACTGGTATTACCAGTTGAGAAATAACTTTTGTTCTGACTCAGACATCCAATTAATCTTATTTCCATCCTGTATAGAAGCCTTATTTTGAAAACCAGACGTTGTCACATGTGTTTCCTCCTCCATCCAGTCTGACCCAGGTTTATTTTGAAACTATGGCGGAGCCAATTAGACCATGGCGGGTCTCGTTAATTAATGGGAAACTGATTATTATATGTAATAATATTATACTAATACACTCTTTCATACCAGCTCCTCCTCCAGGTTGTGGGTGGAGCTTCTGCAGTGGACAGATGTAGTTGAGCCAGGATTCACTGAAACACTAATGATGATAATCTAAAACCATGTGGATCTGCAGGCTCACATTTTCTTGGGGGAGGAGCCACAGCTCTGTCCCGTGGACTCTGCCTTTTTTTTGCCAATCACACGCCTGACCAAAGTAAACACTGATGATGTACATTGACTAGTCATTACCCTATAACAATATTTATCCGGTCAGACTTTGCCACCTACACTACGCTCTCGTGTGCGTTGAGTCAGTTTATTTGTGGTAGTCTGTTTGGCCTTGCGACCAGCTTGCGTCATTAGCTAGCTGCAGGTCATCGCTCCACTATGTTACCAAGCGAACGTTGGTGCTGGATCCAAGAATGAAGTGATAAAAGTGGCTAATTCACATCGTTCTTCCAAATCATGTGCAGACACGAGGCTGCTCTGTTTCTATTGTTCGGTCGTGAAAATGTGGTTCAAAGTCACGGAGAGTCTTTGGGACGGGACCCTGTGTGAAACAGATGGTGGATGGGCCTATTTCCGCCCTGAGTAGTGTCTGCGGGCGTCCTCTCAGGATGCACACGACGCCAGCAGTAAGAACGCAGCCTGAGAGGCGAAACCCAAGTTCAAGTTCTTTTATCTGTCACATGCACAGCAGGCAAAAGGAGAAAATAAAAAAGACAATAGAAATAGTGCAGAAATCAAAATATAAGAATAAAACGTAATGCAGTATAGCAGTGAGGTAGAGCGGTGTAATGGAGACAGGTTGAGCAGTAATGGACAGGCAGGATTTACTCTGATGGTTTAATAAAACCCAGCGGAGAAGCGCTCTGCTGCTCATTAAGCTTATTGATCTGGGCTCATGGGAAAAACTCAGAGGAGCATATCTACAAGTTGATCAGCTCAAATCTCAGAGTTTAACAGCTGGACTGTTGGAGGAAACTCAGTAATGAGATTCTGACATTGATTTTAAATATTAGTTCAGTCCAGAAGATGGAAAACAGAAATGATCGGTTTTCTGTTGGTCTCAAAACTGTAAAATGAGTTTTTGGTTCTCTGTATTTGTCTCGAAATGAGGAAACTGGATCTACACACAGACCGTATAAGGAAGTCGGCGTAGCCGCAGTGACATCACGCGTTGGTTTGTGGACCGCTGTTTTGAAGCCAGTTTGGCCGTCGCCATCTTGGTTTTTGGAACCAGCCGCAGTGGCGGTTCTACACCAATTTTATTAAGGGGGCCAGGCTGGGGCAAGTTGTTGTGTCAGAGGGGCCCATTCAATCCGCGACAAAAGAGACAAAGGCAATGTTCAAGCTTTTAAAATGTCTTGTTTCAGTATATAATGTTTTAGTATGTTTCAGTAACTAACAGTTGTTTGTTTCAGTAAAGTTACTGGAGCCCAGTTTGTATTTTGTATTTTACAGTATCGATGTCTGTCAGGATCCAGCTTCCAAACATGGTCGACTGAGTGATCGACTCCGTGGTCAGTCAGAACATCGTCAGACCATCTTGAAATAACTGTTTGCTTTACGAGGGAAACTGAAACTGCTCGTTTCGTTTAGATATTCTCAGTTCAGTGCAGTGAATAATACGAAGTTCAATAACACGTAACGTGTACGCCCATAAAAGCGTTCTTATAATCCGTGTGCCCCCCCCCCCCACCCCCAAAACCGCCACAGAACAGCCGTGACCATATTTGAAGCCTCCCCTGCTTCCTGGTCTCTGATCCTCTAAATGGGACCATAATTTA
>NC_060171.1:2638673-2672585 GCF_021292245.1 Micropterus dolomieu
TAGAGCGGTGTAATGGAGACAGGTTGAGCAGTAATGGACAGGCAGGATTTACTCTGATGGTTTAATAAAACCCAGCGGAGAAGCGCTCTGCTGCTCATTAAGCTTATTGATCTGGGCTCATGGGAAAAACTCAGAGGAGCATATCTACAAGTTGATCAGCTCAAATCTCAGAGTTTAACAGCTGGACTGTTGGAGGAAACTCAGTAATGAGATTCTGACATTGATTTTAAATATTAGTTCAGTCCAGAAGATGGAAAACAGAAATGATCGGTTTTCTGTTGGTCTCAAAACTGTAAAATGAGTTTTTGGTTCTCTGTATTTGTCTCGAAATGAGGAAACTGGATCTACACACAGACCGTATAAGGAAGTCGGCGTAGCCGCAGTGACATCACGCGTTGGTTTGTGGACCGCCGTTTTGAAGCCAGTTTGGCCGTCGCCATCTTGGTTTTTGGAACCAGCCGCAGTGGCGGTTCTACACCAATTTTATTAAGGGGGCCAGGCTGGGGCAAGTTGTTGTGTCAGAGGGGCCCATTCAATCCGCGACAAAAGAGACAAAGGCAATGTTCAAGCTTTTAAAATGTCTTGTTTCAGTATATAATGTTTTAGTATGTTTCAGTAACTAACAGTTGTTTGTTTCAGTAAAGTTACTGGAGCCCA
This sequence comes from Micropterus dolomieu, assembly GCF_021292245.1. Lineage (NCBI taxonomy): Eukaryota > Metazoa > Chordata > Actinopteri > Centrarchiformes > Centrarchidae > Micropterus > Micropterus dolomieu. The sequence goes on from NC_060171.1 coordinate 2,639,331, forward strand.
GTTTGTATTTTGTATCCCACTATAACTTTTGCTAGGAAACAACAAACGTCTCCATATTCACCCCTGTTATTAGTCCTGATGAGAAGTATACCTTAAACAAAATACTTGATAGTAGGCCATCATCTGTGCAGAATGGAGGGGGATACATATTTTGGCAGACTGCATGTCCAGCCTGGTAGGACCAGTAGGCAGCTGTTAACACTTTCTGTGTATGAAAAGTGCTGTTTTAAATTGTTATGATAATAATTTACCCTTTAAGGAGCGGGACTCTTTCCAGCCATATCCAAAGGCTGTCCATACAGTGGAAACCTGGATTACAAGTACAAAATATTGTCTACAATGCTGCATTCAGTTTAATGTACATTTGGAGTCCAGTAGATGTAACGCCGAGGCGAGCGACGTGTTAAACTGATTACAGTGATCTTGATTTTACAGTATCGATGTCTGTCAGGATCCAGCTTCCAAACATGGTCGACTGAGTGATCGACTCCGTGGTCAGTCAGAACATCATCAGACCATCTCGAAATAACTGTTTGCTTTACGAGGGAAACTGAAACTGCTCGTTTCGTTTAGACATTCTCAGTTCAGTGCAGTGAATAATACGAAGTTCAATAACACGTAACGTGTACGCCCATAAAAGCGTTCTTATAATCCGTGTGCTAGCTTGGGGGGGGGGTTCCAGCTAGCTAGCCACCCCCACCCCCAAAACCGCCACAGAACAGCCGTGACCATATTTGAAGCCTCCCCTGCTTCCTGGTCTCTGATCCTCTAAATGGGACCATAATTTACTAAATGAACATCATGCTGTGTTGAAGAAGACTTGAAACTAGCGACTGAGACCATAAACTCATCAGGAAAGTGTTTACTGAGGGAATAAATCAGCTGACAAGTAGAAACATTTTCTCACAGACTTCAATCACACTTCTTTCTGCAGCTGGTGGAGTCGCCCCCTGCTGGCTGCTAGAGAGAACGCAGGTTTGAGGCTTCACCTTTTGAACCCTGTGGTTCCTGCTTGGATCTACATGAAAAACCAAAAAGCATCTGCTCAGTTTTGATGTTACTGACTTGATGGCTGAGTTTGTGATTCTCAGGGTTGGACTGAACAGATGATACCTGGACCCACAGCCTATGGTTCACTTTGTTGAAGTCTGGAGCCACCTGCTGATGTTATGGGGAGAGCTCTGAGAAGGGAAAGAGTTTTTAGGGACTGCTGGAAATATATAACAATGAGGATGGTTCATCGGTTGGTTTCGTTTACCCAAGGAAGCTCTCCTGAGTCTGACAGATGGATCAGCTGAAGTACTGCGCCCTCCCGTTTTAGGATATTTCCTCTTTAATATTTCTTTTTTGGCCTTTTATACCATGTTCTTGGATATTTTCTGTACATCTTTGATGCCCCGCTAAACGGCCAGGTTAACGCTGTTTACTGTCGTCGCATTTTTTCTTACAAATCAAGCATTTCTACCACACTCTCCGCTAAATGTTCCAAGTAAAAATGTTCTTAAAACGGTTATACTGCTTCAACAAACACATTTTTTCAGCTGGGGTAAACTGTACTGAGCGGTTGGATGCGCCTACTCAATCTACCTTATTTTACCCAGAATTCACTGCAGTGTAGTCCTACTTAAGATAGTCAGAGTCTTCAATGCTTTGTGCAACGCTCTGATTTAGATGTCTATCTGAAGGTGTACTGTATCTAAGCCATAGTCAAAGTCTGTCTTTGTGAAACCGGCCCACGCTGCTAACACGGCTAAGAAGAGGTAACCGTGATTTATCATCTGATATTTGGCTCTGTGGACAGATTCCTGTCTGTACCAGAACAGCGCTGAGGTTTGATATCCAGCTCTGATGTCTGAGCTGAGACGCCCGGTCTGTTTGACGGCTCATATGAGATCTATAAATAGGAAGCGTTTTGATGAACGCTGTCAGTTATTTTTACGAGCTCTGCGGTCCAACCCGTGGTCTGGTCTTGATGCTGCGTCGACGTTTTTAAGGAGATGCTGCTCCTGAATCATCACGTCTGAATGTACGAGTGCATTCAGCTGCAGGTGAGGCGGTGGTGAGAAGGTCCAGAGACAGATCAATGACGTCCTGCAGCCCGTGGACCCACACTGTCAGAGTCCTGCAGCCATGCCAGGGTCCACTTCAAAAAACAGCCCAAACTGTGTGTGTGCAGGTAGGAGGCATTACGGCAGGAGGGAAAACACATTAAATCTGGTCTGTTACAGTTAATTATCTTGTTACACCAGTCAAAGTTGTTTTCTATTGTCAGGTTTCAGCGGAGGACAGACTCGCGGTGGCTGTTGCTGGATTCCTGGAGCTAAATAACCAAAAGTGTCAAAAAGTGAAACTGTAATGTATTCTAGATTCATTACACAAAGTGAAGTATTTCAAGCCTTAATTTTGCTTTAATCTTGGTGCTTACGGCTTACAGCTCATGGAAATCAAAACTCCAGTACCTCAAAATGTGTTAGAAATTTATAAAACAGGAAGGTCGACCTGAGACGAGCACTGATCAGCTGATTAACTCAAAACACCTGCACAGGTGTTCTTGAATCTCTCAGTCTGGTTCTGCTGCTCACAATAAACGTTTCCACCATTCTCTAAGGGCCAGATTTCCTCAATGTCTGCGTCAGTAAAAACGTGTTCAAACGTGAAATCACCAGCAGATTGACATGTAAGCTGATCTACTAACGGTGTGCACGCAGAGTGACGTCTTCCAAAAGTGCAAGATAGCACCGGCAAAGTAATGGGAGGGTAACATTTATTTACTACACGCAGTGTGATCTAACAAGCCTAAAAGCGATTTCATGTGAGTGCAACAGCATCTGTATTTAATACATTTGAAAGGAAGGTGCAAACCGCCAACGTGTTGCAGAGATGGCTGCTGTTATTGTTGCGAGAAGGAGACACAGCCGTAATGAAAGAGAACATCGAGAAATTAACAATATTAGATAATAGTATTCTATATCCAATAAATAAAAATACAATTATTTACACGCACTTTAGTCCTCTTTATTCAGGCCCTTTAGTGTTTGAGATGCTCCTGCATGTTACCGTGATGAACAGCTGGAGGCACGTTAGAAGTTGAGATCTGGGGAATGTTGTTTTAGTTCATTTAAACTGTACTAATAATTAACTGGTAGCGAACGTGGCTATGAAATGGAGTTTTATTTTTTATCATATCCAACGAACCACATCACATGTTGGAGGGTTAATTTATTTTATGGGTTTTGATTCTTTTCAGAGCCACAAAATGAAAGAGACAACACGCATACACTCTATTTAAATTAGATTAGCCATTCGTTTATTACACTGAGTAAACCTTGCAGCTGTTAATAATGTGCAGTTTGATAAAGGCTGGACCCAGAGCCGCACCCTCTGTCTAAAGATTGGTGGATATCACAGAGCCTCTCAGACTGTGAAGCAGCTTGAGTTGCAGCAGGAGACGATTCCGCTCTGTTTGGTTTGGTCTTTCTAAATATTGATTTCTTTAATAAATATATGAGGGATCCCATCGATTCAAACAGAAGCTAAAATTAGAGACGCTGTCTCTGTCATTGATCTGACGCTCGTCAACTCTTCCTTCTTTCCCTCAGAAATGATCAGACGTCCCTAAAACCTGATCGATTAGCAAGCCATTGATTCCAGTGCGCCCGCGGAGAAGCAGGAGTGCACAGTCAGATTACAGATGGCTGTAATAATTTACAGGCCGTTTCGGATGATTGTTCTTCTCTAATTAAATCAATGCCTCTCAGTTAAAGCTGTGAAACTGAATCCCACTTCTCTTCTGCGCTGTCTAATAATCAAATAACACTTAAGTGGCACTCTGGTTCCTTCTGTTCAAGACCGGGAACACAAATTATGCCCCTGCAGCTCTATAAGTGAAATGTATGCCTCTGTTTCCTTTCAACGCAGTAATACAATCAAAACATCCTCCTCCGTCTGCGTCGCCCCAGGAAGTTGCAGCTTGATCATTGAGTTCTGAGGATACAAGATGTTATGAGTGGAGAGGTGAGCCACAGCACACAGAGGAGGGTTTGCGACCCAGATGTTGTCCTGTGATGTGGCCTCATGCGTTCACATCCCCACCACAGACGGCGGAGGAAACCACATCGGTAGAACACGCGAAGACAGATACCGGTGCACCCAAAATCATTTCTATCCAGTGCAACAAAGGGCACTTTCAATGACAACACTGTTCATGTTCTGGACCAGGAGGACAGATGGTTTGAAAGAGGCCGTTTATAGCAGAGCAGAGAGACCATCTCACAACAGGGAGGTCTATGACGCCACTTATCCCTCACCGGCAACGCTGTCCTTTCATCTCTTTCCAGGAGGCTGAACGAACGCCTCACATTGGGCCAGCGTCAGCCATTCAGACTTCTCGCCTCACGTGACCTCAAAGATGTCGTTTCAACAGCCGGGAGCCCTAACGAACCAAGCGACATCCATCGGCTTGATAACGACCCGACAGAGGTTTAACAGCTGGGACTCAGAACTGACGAGGCCTCTTTGCTGAGAGCTGAAACGTCTTTGAGTATCTTCAACCAAGTCCAGCTGCTCTTGATTTAAACCTTCCTTGGATTCACATAATAAAGGTGATATTTCACTACTGAAACTATCAGAAAACTACAACACGTGGTCATGTCAGCTTTGTGTCGGAGGGCGTGATAAAACTCTCTCTCCGAGGAGTCATAGCGGAAGTTTCATCAATAACTCAAGTGCAGGAGTTCCGTGTAGAACCGGAACAGTATCGAGCTGCAGAACCAAAACACAGAGCTGAAACAGCTTCAGAGAGCATCAGCTGTTCTGTGACTCCTCCCACATGGAGTCCTTTGACCATAGGTGTCATTTACTCTGGACACGTCCCCACCACTTTTTTAAAGCATCATTTGTTAAATTTGTTCTGAAATTCAGCTTACAGTTAAATAACACATGAAAATGCCTTTAGAAGATTTTTATTTGCACATTAAGAAAACATGCAATGCAATTAAAATATAGAAGAAACACATGTCTAAAAAAGTAACTTCAGCTAAAAAAAAAAACAAGCTGCTGATTCTAAAATGACCCAAACACGTGCAGCAGCAGTCAGTAACTTTAACAACTTGTGGACACAGTTTCTTTTTGGCCAGGTTTTTCGTTCTCTCCCTGTGAACCTGACAAAAGAGGAGGAGAGACTAAGGGCCCTTTCACACCTGAAAGTCGGCACCAAGGTCCAAACCAAAGTTCATGTTTTGATACATTTTGATGCACTCGGTTAGTTTTCGGTTCAGTTTCACTGCAACTCTGCGACCGCACTAAAGTAACTACTTTACATGACAGACCTGTCGTCATCATCTATGTGGGCTGCGTTTCTACTTGACATTGATTGGTTTATTAAATAGTTCAGCGCGGAGCTTTGAATGAATGAATGAATGAATGAATAAAAAATGAACATATGCAGACTTGCCACCACTGTATTGTTATATTATGGCATTACTACCTGCAGCACCAACTGTACTGAAGGCTCGTCGCAAGTAAACGTCAAGAAGACGGCAAGCGATCCTTCTGCTCCTCCGTTTGTGCAGAGACCAAAGATCTACGTGGCAGTGAGCTTCTGTAATGGCCCTCTGGTTGAAAAGATGAGCCGTCACGGGATTGCATTTGTTTGATTCCGGTTTATACGGTTTATAACTTCCTGTAAATAGTCTGAAAGTCTCAACCATCTAAAAAATGATTTCACACCAGAAACGAACCGAACCGTGGTTCAGTTTGATCCGGACGGAGACCACGTCTTTTCATCGGACCATATTTTGTCTGTTTGGTCCGGACCGTGACCAAACGAGGCAGGTGTGAAGGCCCCCTTAGTCCGCCCTCAGCAGGGACGATGTTGATCTGCAGGAGAAACAGATCTGAGAGCAGCACAGAATGACTGAGAGCTGCTCTCGCTCACATTCTGTTAGATTTATATATTTTGAAATGTCACCTGAATTCTGTGTTTCCTTTTACATAAATAAAAACACTTCCACTGCTCATATCTCTCAGCATGGAGGAAATCTTTAAAGCAATGTTGAGGACCTTTTCATCTCGTTCTCATGAACCTGATATTGTGTATCGTGATGTCTCGTGAGCTAAGTGTCTCTTCACACCCCTGATGGGTCTCCACCTGTTTCCCACACAGAGAGACGCCCTTGACCCTTTGACCCTTTCTTAAACCTCTCATTCTGGCAGGATGTCACGTCGCACACCTGATTACTCACCTGATCGATCAACACTTTTTGCCCGATCGGTTGGATTCCGGCAGCTCGGACATTTTGTCAGACAGTTTGATCAGATTTCCAACATGGCTGCCGTCAGCTTGTTTTAATGTTTTCTTTCAGCGGGGTTCCTCGCTGTTTGTGACTCGCTTGATGGAAACCATAAAGTCTGACACGAGCACACGGAAACGAAGCCCTCCAGGACCCCTTCAGGGAGCTTCTGTCAGACTGAGTTTCATTTCTAGTTTAAAGTAAAATAATTAAAATGAGTCTTTTATTTTTTTTTTTTATCGTTGCCCCAGAGAACATGTGAATAAACACGCTGTAAAAACTGCAGCTAACGTTTGTTTAAACGCTGCTCGTCTTTAAAGTCAGGGTGAGGAGAGTGTGTCTGCGGCGAGGCGAGCTCTCTGAAGGAAGGCACATTAAATTATCTCCCAGCTCCCCCCGTGTGCTGCAGATTCAATTTCCTCCCTTAAGTGACCTAATGCAATTTGAAAGTTTGGCTGCGGGAGTGTGACACGTGTGATGTGCGGCCTATTTCAGTCCAAACAGAAACATGTCTCAGCACGCCGCAGCCTGATGTGAACAGAACACTGCACTGTAATTAATGTTCTCCGGGGGGGTAAATAACCTGAGTGACGTGCACATTATTCTGTCTCAGTTTCAAATCCAAGCTCTGCGTTGTCGAATCACATTTGCACAGGGACAGGGGTCTTCCAGAGAGCCCCACCTGGCTCCACTGGTTTGCGTTACAAAAGGTGAATATTCACCACAGATGCACCGCAGCCGCAGGATCTCTGGGTCTTTGTTAACTCACAGCCGGGTAACGTCAGCACACATCTGGCTGGCAGATCGTCTCCTGGCAGCTCACAGAACACAGACCGACTCCGTCCGACAGCTTCTTCAGGCATGAAGCAACAATTAAGGAGCGATGCTGAGTGTTTGGCAAACTCTGGTGACAGCTGCATCTGTGCTGTTCTTCATGAACACCTGCTGTTTCATTCTGTTACATTTACATTTCATCATGTAGCTGTTGCTTTTTAGCCAAAGGGACTTTGTCAGAGGTCGCACGCCTCAGGAGCAGCTAGGGGTCTTAGTGTCTATAAAGTGTCAGAAAATGGTGAAAAATGTCGCTCATTAGTTCCCAAAGCCCAAGAAGGCGTCCACAACACCAAATATATTCGCTTTACTGTCATATTGAAGTAATGAAACCAGAAAATATTCACATTTAAGAAGCTGGAATCAACTCAACATATGAAGCGTTGCAGCTGCAGTCTGGCCAGGACAGAGTCTGAGGTCAGAAAGAACAACGCTAGCGCCACCTGGCCGAACTGCTCGCGAGGTGCGCCGTCTTTCTGCCATTCACCTTTTGATAAAAACAATACAATCGTGTTAACAAATAAGATTTGAGTAGATAAATAAGTAACCATGGAAACTGTGAATTGAAGCTGAGGGGGATGAGAGGCTTCACAACAACACAGTGAAATTAATATGCAAGTCCAAAAACCAGAGCGTGGAAGTTTCCTTTTTGAATAGAAATCAGAAGGGTTGAGAGATCTCTCCTGGTGCCGAGTGTAGAAGGCTTCACGTCATTCCTGCTGCCTGCAGACCTCTGTTACTGCACACAGATGTATCTTATACAGCCACTTTATTAGGTACACCTGTTCAGTTGCTTGTTAATAATCAGCCAGTCACTAGGCAGCAACTCAATGCATTTAGGCATGTAGACGTGGTCAGGACAACAAGGGCTGAGTGTTTCAGAAACTGCTGGGATTTTTACCACAACCATCTCCAGGGTTTCCAGAGAATAGTCTGAAAAGGAGAAAATGTCCAGTGAGCTGCTGAAAACGCCTTGTTGATGTCAGAGGTCGGAGGAGATTGGGCAGACTGGTTCGAGATGACAGTTGGCAAAAACGTTTCCTGGTCTGATGAGTCTCGCTTTCAGCTGCGACATTCAGATGGTCGGACAGAAACAAGATGACAGCATGGATCCATCCTGCCTCGTATCAACGGTTCAGGCTGCTGCTGGTGGACGTGTGATGGTGTGGGGGATATTTTCTTGGCGCACTTTGGGCCCCTTAGTACCAACTGATCACTGTTTAAAGACGTCAGCCTCCCTGAGTTTTGTTGCTGACCCTGTCCGTCCATCTTCTGATGGCTGCTTCCAGCAGGATAATGTGGCACGTCACAAAGCTCTGATCATCTCAAACTGGTTTCTTGAACACGACGGTAAGTTCACTGTCCTCCAGAGGCCTCCACAGTCTCCAGATCTCAGTCCAACAGAGACCCTTTGGGATGTGGTGGAACGGGAGATTCTCATCATGGATGTGCAGCCGACAAATCTGCAGCAACTGCGTGATGCTGTCATGTCAACATGGACCAAAATCTCTGAGGAAGGTTTCCAACAGCTTGTTGAAGGTGTGCCACGGAGAATTAAGGCAGTTCTGAAGGCAAAGGGGGTCCAACCTGGTACTAACAAGGTGTTCCTAATAAAGTGGCCAGGGAGTATAGACCTTTTACTGTAGCAGCTGGTGGGAAGATACCGGAGACACAGTGGACATTTTAAAGCACGGACCAGGTTAAGCAGCAGTGAACACACCTAGCTACAGCGCTGGTTATGATCGTTGTGATAGGCTGCGGCGTTAATTGAATCACTAGTGGAAAAATCCAAAAGACGAATTTTGTGTGTTCTCGCCGACTTGCGACATGCTGATGGAGAAAGTCAGCAGAGCAGACACAGGAACCGCAACCGTGAAAGCGGCTACGTACAGGGAGAGAGAGAGACACGAAGAGGTGGGGCCAGCAGGTGTGTTTGCAGCCCAGGTGTGTGCGGGGACCTGAAGGGAAACTGAGCAGATTCAATTAAAATACGGTGGAGAATGAAGTTAAAATGGTGGAATAAGAAATAAGCTACTAGAAACGGATGAATAATCTCCCCTGCCCTGCTGATGGGTTAATAGATTTATGGTGTACTGAGGAGGAAGAGACATCAGGCTGTGAGACCCACAGGAACTGCGAGGAAAATAAACCAGACTCAAGGGCGTATTTTCTACTGAACTCCTCTGCATTTATTCTGTATTTGTTCCACTCAGTGAGTCACGTGTTGAACAGCAGATAAGGCGGTAAAGGACAGCGCTGTTTTTATTCATCTATCACATGAGGCTGCCGTCAACAAAAACTAAATGTGATTTTAACTGAGTTCCCTAATTTGACCATTTGTATGTGGTCATTCATGATGCCACACATTCCATAATTTATGTATTGACATACAGAATTCATTCAACAGAAGTGGGCGGGGCCCGCCGTGACGTGCCCCGTTGGTTTGTGGGCCGCCATTTTGAAGGCTCTAGTTTGGCATTTTGACCGTCGCCATCGTGTTATTTTTGGAGCTGGACGTGACCATATTTGGATGAAGAGGGTGACGCTAGCTAGCTTGGTTAGCAAGGTGCATCTGTAATTCACTTTAACTGTGATATTAGCTGGGATGCTAATTTTGGCTAGTGCAAATTTACTAAATGAACATCATGCTGTGTTGAAGAAGACTTGAAACTAGCGACTGAGACCATAAACTCATCAGGAAAGTGTTTACTGAGAAGTAGCCTCAGTTTCTCACGGACTTCTGTACAGTCTGCTGCTTGGCCGGGGTAACGCTGGTTTGCGTGCTGTTCCCCCCCCCCCCCACCTGGCCTCATGGAGCTCCTGTCTGAGTCAGCACTGGTCCAAGGTGAAGGCCTCCTTCAGACCAGGACTTGACTGGAGACGGCTGAGTTCCTCGTTGCCCCTCTGACCTCCGTCCGCCTTCCAGCAGCAGCAGCTCGTTGGTAATCAAGAGGCGGCGTCTCATTTAATCTCTGCCAACATCTTTATAATCTGCATGAGGTCACGTCCTGTGCTGATGTGCGCTGTGTGCGGGGGCCCATGTCCCCCAGAATATGAAGAATTAATTCAGTCGGACAGAATCAGCCTGTGCACGGCGGAGATGTGTGGAAATGCTAATGTGGGGACATTAAAGGATTGAGAGGCTGCAGACGGCGACCTCCTCCCGCCTGCAGCCAGCCAGGATCTCTGATGTCTTGTCCAGCAGCGTCTTTGTGTGAAGACGCCCACAGACCCAGAAGCAAACAGAGGAGCCCTGAGATGCCTGCAGGCCAGTTCAGCCCTGAAAGTCTCTGCTGCCCACGCTCAGACGAAGGGGGGGGGGGGCTGATATCACCAGGGAGGCTGCAAATAGTCTTTTTAGTTTTTCAGCACTTTATTTATTGGCCTTTTGGTCACATTCCGTAAACAACAGACACATTCTCAACAAAAGAACAAAGAAAAACTGTATCAAACACAACAAATAAAGCAGAAATAAAAATAATAATAAATAAAGTGGGATTTTTTAAATCCTCAGTGAATTTGTACAGCTAGAGATTCTTAAACAGGGAAATTATATGTGCATACAGACACAGATGCAGACCTACCTACACCTAACTGAGCTGATTACAAACACGTTCTCAGTCTCGACTCGTCACCTACTGGCGCTTGGTCACGGCCCTGGGTCCCCCTTTAGTGTCATTTTTAGACGTTTAAGGCTCCACGGTCAAGTATGCAACGTCCGGTTAGACTTTCAAAATAAAGCACTAGCGTTTCACTGCCATTTTCACATTATTAAAGTTGTGAAACGTTTGGTTGGGTTTAGGCACACCTAAAACTAACTAACTACCTGGTTAAGGTCAGGAAAAGGTCGTAGTTTGAGTTAAAATAACTACGTACGTCAGTTAACGCTTAACTTAAATAAAAAGATGACACGAATCCCGGTCTCCTGGTTCAAAGTGCGGGTTCTGGCCCTCCATTCACCTCCTCCTTTTCTATTAAATACCTGCCTTTGGGTCTCGACCATGCGTCCATATGTGACGAGTCGGGGAGTGAGAACGGGTTGGTTATATTCTCTCTCCCAATTCACAACCACAGTACTCGCTCTGTGGTAAAGGAACAAGCCCTCTTGGGTGGTTCTGGTGGCTCCAGCATAGTCTGGTCTCAGGCGTTTGCACATTGATGTTGTTAATAAAGTTAAGGAAAAGTGTCCAAACCCTGTAAAAACCCTCAATGTTAGCAGCAGACAGGATCACACGGAAGAAAACGAGGTTAAGACTCTGAAAACATAAAACTTTAAACATGAAGATTCTCTCTGACCTCTGAGTGGAGTTTTATTCACGACGGACCTCAGAGATAATGATCTAACGGTGAAGTGGAAGCTGAAGCACCCGGTCCTTTCACCTCTCTCCCTCCACCCCCCCCACAGTCTCTGGTCTGGATGGATGGAGGGTGAAAGCAGCTTTAATAGAGCAGATGAAGGATGAAACCTACCTGCCGCTCCGTCATCCTTCATTTGAGTCACACGAACATGGCGGGAGCAGCTGCGGCGTCCTGAGATTCATCTCTGCTGTGATGCTAACACAATGCTAACACGATGCTAACTGCTCCTCCGTGTTCACATTAAATCACAGTTGGCACAAACGCGCTCAGACGCTGTCGTGATGAATGTGGTTGGTGGTGATAGTGGAGACGGCTGTGAGCGATGCTTCAGCGTCCTGATGACAGGAGCAGGCTCAGATGTATTGGCTGTGGCGGCGGGAGTCGTGGTGTGATGCATTGTGGTTCACACAGCAAGTGGGTTAGCTGATTAGAGAGAGGCAGAGGAGTTTCCTGAAGGCCGGCCTCTCTGCTCTCAGGCTGCTCTAACTCGTCTCTGGAACGTCTCATGAGTTTGGTTTGATTTTGGCCTTAGCAGCCTGCACGCCACGCCCTTCAGATGTTGACCAAAAAACAAACAGACACAGATTCAACACGCAGGAACAATCCGTGTACGGTTCGTTCTTTCATTCTTTAGTTTCAAAACCAAATCAGAAACCCCAAAAAACTAAGTTGTTTTTTGGGTTTTTCTCTGATTTCAGGCCAAAACAGATAAATAAATAAAAAAAAAAAACAGACATCAGGTTTTGTTTTTCTGTTTTTTAACCAAAATGGAAAAATATAGATTTTGATATTTAGGCCTAATGATTAGTGTAGCTGTGTGTGTTACACTTTGGCGATGGCGGTGCCAGATTAAATGTAATTAAGATGAGCTTGAACATCGACACAAGTAAGTGGGTTTTTAGTTTGAAGAACAGGACAATATTATATAGCTGCTATTGACTCAGCATTCAGTTTGAAACTCACCAGCAGCTGGAACAGGAACGCTTTCCTCAGGAGATTTCTTCAGTATCAAATTAATTCACTGATAGTTGTCAGTACATCCAGTGGTACAGAGCAAATATGAACTGTTATTAGTTAATTCGGCGAGCTGTATATTAACGAATCATACACGGATTAAAAGCTTCGGGTAATTTCCGTTCAGCCTCTCTAGGCGACACTGTTTCAACCTGACCTTTATTTTCTGAGATGGAAGAATTTAGAAAGTTGCGCGGCGCTGCAGAGAGCCTCCACATGGATCAGGAGCGTCGGGCTTCATCCAGCCAGAGGGAACGACCACTGAGCAATCTAGAAATTGGAGATTTTGAGTGCTTTGTGTGCTTAAATATGTAACATTGACTTTTTGTGAACATGAACACGAACACCGTTCTCCTGGTTCTGACCCTCCAGTCACCCCGACCACGTTCTTACTGTTTTCTGTCCGATCGTTTCCCGTACCCGTCCAGCGGCAGGCTTACTGGATCTCCAGCATGTAACGTGGCGTTTAACAAGGGGAAAACGTTGTAAAAAAGGGTTGTAGCTTGGATATGGTTCAGGAAAAAATCATGGTTCGGGTTTGGGTTGCCACCAGGTTGCTCATTAAAACCGCTCTTGATGAGTCTCACTGATTCGCCGGGCACTGGGGCCACCGCTGAATCTTCTCTGGTAAAGAGCTGGTGAGGAGAGGTGGACAGAGAGGATCATGGGAGGATCGGAAGAGGCAGAGTTCGAAAGCAACACACTCTTAGATAAGAAGCGAGTAAAACTGAGGTAGTTAATTAAAATCGTTTCAGTCGTCACAATAGCGCAAAAATTACTTCACATCCACACAAGCAAACTGTTTGGGGACCCGGTCCAGTTTCCTGACTGTCTCCGGTCGTCAAACAAACCTCCCTACTGAGAGGACCTGAATTAGGGCTGAACGATTTCACCTAAAATCAAAATCACGATTAATTTAACATTTTACGAGTATTCTGTTTTTTGTTGTTGTTGTTTTGCCCTCATAGTTCACTGGTTTGTATTGTAAATATGCTCTACTATTAATTGAGATTAATTGATTTTGAAAGTCCATTATCTAAATGTTAGTTAATAAGCGAGCGAGTTTGTTGTCAGTCTGGCAGTAAATGTACAGTGTAAGTCACAGCGTGTCCGTTAAGAAAATGGATGTCTGTTGTTTCCAGCTGCAGTCAGCGCCAGCTGACCTCTGTCTGTCTCCAGTCTGGAAGCTCAGCAGAACTGGACGGGACGGAGTCACGTGACCACGCACACACTACACGAACACACACTGTAGGGGAAATATTTAGTTTTGCCCTGAATTGTCATGTGTTTTGGACCGGTCACAAAGGACTTCAATGTCACTTCCTGTGCCCCCCCGGGTGGCGCTAGACATCACCCACTAATTATATAATTGTATGCAGCAGTAGGTGAAGTGTGGACCAAACGATTTCTGTCAGAAATTGCTAATTTCCTGTTACCAGTAGGTGGCGTTATGACGTTGAGTGAATATTTGTAGTATATGTAGATTTGTTGAGGGCAGGACTCTGATCTGAGCATGTAGTCTGAAGTGATAACTTCCTGTTTTATGGCGAACCGTTGACCTTTGATGCCACGCCACGGGCACGCCCATCGACAAAAACTCACAGATAGCACAACTTTTCATCGTCAATGCCTTTAGAAGGCACAGCAGAGAATTGAAGTCGATCGGATTAATTCTGTAGGAGGAGTTCGTTAAAGTACGCACCCTTTAAACAGTGAAAAACAGTTAAAATCGCACTTTCAATTAAAAATGGCTGACTTCCTGTTGAGTTTTAGGGCATGGGTTATTGAGGCTTTCTTGTGTGTCTTGATATGATACATGTCCCCAGAAAATTGTGTGCATGTTGGTTTAAGTAGGCGTGGGAGCACATTTTTTTCCAAATGTGTAGGTGGCGCTATGGAGCTATTTTGCCACACCCATGTGCAGGATCCATAAAATACATAATTGTTTGCCACGCCTGACGTGTGTGCAAAGTTTGGTGAGTTTTCAGGGACATTTAGGCCGTCAAAAGTGTGATTCAAAGATCCTTGCATGTTTCACGCTCGGGCCTTTGAAACTGAAATAACGCTGTTAGCTTTGAATTTCGGTTCGATCACTTTTCAATTACTTGTCCTACCCTGAATTTATATACTTTAGTTGAACTGGACGTAAAAGTTTTGAACTTTTGAGTAGTGGTTTTTCTCATCGAGCTGTCAGTGTGATGCTGTACGTTTTATCCGTTAAACACTTTTAAATAAACTAAAAATCTAAAATGTCAGGAGACAGACCTGATTGGACAGCTTTGGTGATGTCATCCTGCATCATCAGGACCCACAGAGGAGAATCAGAATCTGATCAGAAGTTGGATTAATTAGTTTAGCTTTTGAGTTCATGCTGTTCATTCATTCATGAGTTCAGCCGGAACTGGACTGAGACCAGCTGAGACCTGTTTGGTCCAGCGGTCAGAAAGGTTAAGCGGACCAACCGCAGGATTTTTACGTTGATGCTGAGCAGCAATCCATGCTAGAGAGGTAGCCAGCTAGCTCTGTAGCGTGTGCAGGCGTGTTGAGCTAAGGCTTGAAACAGCAGCAGGTTCGGATCTGACAGTGTTGTTCTTGGTCGAGCAAACAGGAGGAGCTAACAGGAGGAGCAAACAGGAGGAGCAAACAGGAGGAGCAAACAGGAGGAGCTAACCGGCTGTACTGGTAGCAGTTGTCACTTAAAGAGGCAGGGGGCCCTGTGATTGGCTCACAGTGACATAATGAAATAAAAACAAAAATGAAAACAGATTGAATGACAAAGTTCATAGTAATTATTTCACAAAGTATTGTTTTATTTGTAGATGTTACCGCGTATATTCCTGTTGCTGTTATTATTGTTGTTTTATAAGATTGAACACTCTCCCCCGATCACTGCGTGAAGAGAAACTTGGCACCGCCTGAAGAGATTCAGGAGTCAGGTCATTTTCCCTGAAGCCTATTAAGCATAATGAAACACGGCGTCAGCAGAGCGGCTGGACGAGTGCAGCTCGTGGAGCTCTGAGCATCACTAATGAAACGAGTGGAAATGTTCACTTCCATAAATCCGACCGCTCAGACACCACCAGATGTAGCTTTGTGTTTGTTGTTTGTGGGTGAAGCGACCTTTTAAGCTCAGATTAAAAACTCTAAACCCAAAAACATGTTTGTTGCTTCAGAGCTGCGACTCCTTTTTAATCCACATGGACTTTGGCTGAAGCACAAATCAGTCTTTCAAAGCTTCCTCTGCAGCACAGCATGTCACTGACGGGACCTCACGGCGCCGTAAATCAGTGGCGAGGCGTGACTCACGGTGAAACTCCGGGCGGATATCATCGTCCCGGTTTCTTCTTCACTCGACTTGTTTCATCAGAAAAGAGGTGGATGAACTCTGGGTCTTCAGAGGGACCAGCTTTTCTTCATGTCTATTACTCGCAGTCGTCTTTGCAAAGGCTCATGGGAGCCACATAAATGATCCAGGTGTATTTTTAGACGCTAACCTCAGGTGCTGTGCTGAAAAGTCTTTAAAGATGTGCTAAACTCTGAAACCAGGAACCTTTGGAGGAGCTGACTGCGTTTCCACCGCAGGAACCGGGGTCTAAAGTTCTAGGGTCTTTATTTTACCCCCCAAAAGTCCCTGATCGGTGGGCAGTACTTTCCAAAAGTACTGGTAATTTTGGGGGCGGGGCTTGCCTTGCAGTGACATTCTGAATGGGCGGGTTGAGGCTATAACCGGAGAATGTCGGCTGTTTTTCTACAACTGCTCGTCTCTTTTCCATCGTTGTTTGAGTCTCACAGACGTCGCCTGAGATCGTACGTCAGCTTTAAATGTGTTGCTGGGAAACAGCAGCCGGCGTGCGGCGGTGTGTTTACAGCGAACAGCTGCTGGAGTTGAGCTAAATACTGCGTCCTGAGTTGTTGTAGAAGTTCTTCCACAGAGCTGAAGTCGGTCTCCTCCCCTCCTGATTACAGCAGGTAATAAAGCTCGTTAAACATCCCGTTCCTCCGACGCTCAGGCGACACAGACGTGATGCTGCGGCTGATCTGCAGCTCTTGTTGCTGGAAATGTTTTAATAACCTTCCAAACTGTCGCCACTTTATTTTGGTGTCTCTTTCTCTGAGCTGGAGTTCTTTTAAGAACTTGAAGGTTTTATCCAGTTTGTTATTAAATGTGTAACGAACTTTATCGTGTGTCTCTTCATTATACTCCCACACAGAAAGCTGCTTTAATGGTTAAACATGTAGTTTTTCTTTATATTACATCAAATCTGATTAATTTATAAATGTTGCTCATAGTGGTTCCAAATAATGATGCCTGTGCGTCGCTTTGTACGGCGTGCAGGCCTACAGCCTACGTCAGATGGTTAATCTGCCTGGTCTTCGCAGGTCTTTAGACCGCGATGGAAACGCACACAACAGAGGGCTGAAGGAACCTTTTAGTTCCTTGGAAAGAGATCTGGGGACTTAAAAGTCGAAACGCGGCTTTAGTCTGGTGCAGGGTCAGGGGGTCACATAGACTTGCGTTAATTTCCTGAAGACTCGCCTGAACCTGACCTCTGACCCAACACTGCCTTTTCCCAACTGGACAAGCGCCTGTGGCCTGAACTGTGGAGCAGAACACAAGAGTTCAGATGAGATCTCAGTGATCCATCAGTCTGGTCTGGTCTCCTGCTGCCGGCGTCTTTTTCACCTGAAGCCTGGAGCCACTTTGCGCCGAGTTAGTTTGTCACGAGTGAAAAAACACAGCGTTTGATTCTCAGCATAGCACCCCGTGTTTATGGCTCGTGGTCGCAGTCATCTTTGCAAAGGCTCATGGGAGCCACATAATAAATCCAGGTGTATTTTTAGACACCTCGCTGCTGCGCTCTGGTTTTTAATGTTATCGCCTTCAGCTTCAGCACGATTCCCCAGATGTGTGAATCTTTGTGGCACCAGCATTATGTGTGTGTGTAAATATATTTTATTAGAGGATGTGTATCAGCCATGCTGTCTATTTGCTCTACACATCTGGGATGTTGATTCTCCGGTCGTCGTGTAATAAAATGGATTCCAGATCACACTGAGATCACATTCACGCTCTGATCTGCTGTGGTGAGCTGCTAATAATGTAAGAAAGCAGCAGCACTGCCTTCTGTAACTTAATAAAGGAAGGAACATTATTAAACACTGAGTTACTGAACCAGTTACAATAACGTTACTACACGCTCACTTTATCTGTAGTTTCTTTATTAATCAGTCAGTGGCTTTTAATTACTTTTTTTAGTCTGTAGTGAAGGAGTGTGTTGCATACCCTGGGCTGCAGCTAACAGTTCATTTCATAGTTGATCAATTTATTCTATTAATCGATTTGGTTTATAAAATGTCAAAAAAACAAAATGCTGCCTCTTTAGTTTCTAGAGGTGACGTCTCGAGATTTCTTCTTCTGTCCGACCCAAAGACAGAAAACATCATCAGATCTGAGAAGCTGGAACTTCAGAGGGAACATGTGACGTTTTTACTGGAGAAAATGATTATTTGATTGTCAAAATATTGGCAGAACAAACACAGAACACTATAATGAAGAAGCTGTTTCTGGTTCCCTCAGATTCAGCACTTCTCTGGTGTCAGTGAACTGAATCTGTCCGTCTGACAGAACGTGGCAGCTGGAGACGTCACTTTCAGAAATTTAGCAGGGTTAGGGGTGTTTTCAGTGTCGATTAATTAAAATTTCCATTAATAAAATAATCGACTCTGAAATGAACGCTGCATCTTCACCTGATCAAACAGACTCAGCTGCAGGTGAGGAGTGAAGCAGGTGATCTGAGGCAGCTCAGACTGTTCACAGATCTCACCAAACACCAGGAGAGAGAAGGCGGACTCGGACACTCTTCTTCCTGCTGTGCAACAAGCTCCATCCACAGGTTCTCTTGTCCTGAGACCACGCTGTTTTATTCATCAGGTGATTCTCTGCAGCGGCGGCGGCGGCCCCGTGCATCATGCTCCAGCCCCGACCACCACGGCATGAATAACACAGGAGCCTGATGAATAAAACAGGAAGCAGCTATGCTCCCACTGAACCTCACTGCTCAGAAACCAGGAGGTTCTGGTGCTCCTGGAAAGGTCCTGGAAAATAAAATAAAAAAGTAGTTTCACCAGCCTGGAAGTCGAAACTACAGCTGCAGACGATTATTTTCAACATTTCAAATATGTTTGGTCCGAAAACAGAGAAAACCAGAACAGAAGCTGGACCCGATATTCTGTTAATGTGCTGAGAGCAAATGAACAGAAGCAGCAGAATAACATGAACACTTACTCTGCTCACAATCAGCTCACACTTTCACGGCGCTGTGAACAGCAGAGGCGTCCCGCGGTGGTGGAATAGGCAGAGTTACAGGCTAACATCGTAGCTCGAGCGCCGCGTTTGGAAGTTGTAGGTATCTGACGAGGTGGAGGCTCATTTTTCCGCTGCCTCTTGGACATTTATCGTTCTTTCGTTATTGTCCATATGTTTTAGTAAGTTAAGTTTAGTTGGACAAAAGTGCTTCTCAGTACAGGCAGCTGTGATGTGGAATTCTTTCCACTGAGTGTCAAAGAACGCAGTACTTTGAAAAATGTTAAAGGTCGCGTGAAAATATGGTGGAAGGACATTCAGGTATGTAGTCGCTGAGCTATGAGACCCTGAATGTGGCCAGTATATGTTTTACTGTGTCCGCGGTAAAGTTCTTGTTCTGTTTGTTTTTGTATTTGGATTGTTGAGGTTGTGTTTTATGGGAATTTATTATGGTTTTGGTAGGTGGTATACTTGAGTATGATTTTAGTTTGTTATATATGGCTTATTTGAAGTGGTTGGCATTAGTGTTGTATTCAGGACCACCCAAATGGAGACCAAGTCGAGACCAAGACCAGTTTCCCACCTTACATGACACACAATAAAATCAAGATCATAGGTACTTCTCAAATTGATCTGAAAGATCCACATTCCCATTAAAACACCCACATACAAACACTTAGAGCTGAAATCAACATAAGCATCTTTATTCAACACTCCTTTTCCATACTGGCCATCATGGCAGTCGTTAACGGTAACAACACATTTTTAATTAGGTTCATCATTGGTTGTATTTTAAGCAATAAGTTTTACATCCAATCAAAGTTAGGATGTTAACAAATAAATCAGACGATGCAAATGCAATTTATTGATGTTCCCAAAGTTATGGTCTTGACTGGTCTTGAAATAAAATCCTGAGTCCTCAATGTCCGAGACCGAGAACAAATGCGGTCGAGTCCAAGTCGAGACCAAGACCATCCAAAAGTGGCCTTAAGACCGGTCTCGGTTACTACAATTTATATTTATGAAACGTAAGGTTTGGTATTAGTTTTTACTCTAATATCTTGCCACTATTGGCATCTGCCCAGGGACTGCAGATGGGAATTAGCTTTTAGCTAAATCTGGTACAGCACATACACAACAAGGTAATTCAAATTGCTTTACATAAAACATAAAAGCAACAGGGAAATATAAAGAATTTTTAAAAGAGTTAAAAAGAAAATAAAAACAGGCAGGTCTCTCACCTTTGCTAATTTTTCTCCTTTGATTCCCCGTCTCCCACTCTGTCCTTTTTTTTTTAACACTCAAGGACTCAGCCTTAGAATCCAGATCGTCCACGTTACAAACTCTGGTAAAAGTGGTTGACAGCGGGACCCTGTCAGCAACACCCTTGTCGTTCTACTCGGCCCTGTTAACTGAGGATCAGCCGTGTGAGATGCTAGAATCAAAAGAGCACTCTAGGCTTTTTAAATAGTGTTCGCTGAAAATCTAAAAACAAAGACAAAGAAAACAGGACAGTAAAAGTTAGAGTGAGGTGAAAGTTATCAATCTGCAGCTTTAACCTGCAGTTTTCTGGGAGTTTTTTCCAGATATAGGGAGCATAATAACTCAACGCTGCTTCTCCAGGTTAAGTTTGGACTCTGGGGACAGAAAGCAGACCTGATCCCAGACGACCTGAGAGGTCTGGATGGCTCATAATGAAGCAGAAGATCAGAAATGTATTTTGGCCCTAAACCATTTAGTGCTTTATAAACTAACAGCAGGATTTTGAAATCAATTCTTTGACATACAGGAAGCCAATGTAAAGACCTCAGAACTGGAGTGATGTGATCCACCTTTTTGGTCTTATTGAGGACTCGAGCAGCAGCGTTCTGAATCAGCTGCAGCTGTCTAATGGATTTCTTAGGGAGCCCTGTAAGGACACTGTGACAGTAGTCAAGTCGACTGAAGATAAATGCATGGATAAGCTTTTCCAGGTCCTGCTGAGACATAAGTCCTTTAATCCATGATATATTAATCAGGTGATAGTAGGCTGACTTTGTAATTGTCTTAATGTGGCTCCTTAACTTCAGGTCTGACTCCATGACTACAACAAGACTTCTGTCTTGGTTTGTGGTTCCTAACCTTACCAATTGAAGCTGAGCACTGATCTTCAATCGTTCTTCCCTGGCTCCAAAAACAATAACTTCTGGCACATCCAATCATTGACCTGTTCAGTAGAGTTACTCAGCACCTCTATGGGATCATAGTCCCCTGGTGAAATGGTTATTTAAATCTGTGTGTCATCTGCATAATTATGGTAACATATTTTGTTGTTTTTCATAATCTGAGCCAGTGGAAGCATGTAAATGTTAAACAAAAGAGGCCCCAGAATGGAGCCTTGGGGAACTCCACATGTCATTTTTGTCAGCTCAGATGTGTAATTACCTATAGACACAAAGTAGTCCCTGTCCTTTAAGTAGGATTCAAACCAGTTTAGTACTGTGCCAGAAAGTCCAACACAGTTTTCAAGTCTGTCTAGTAATATGTTGTGGTCGACCATGTCGAATGCAGCACTGAGATCCAATAATACTAAGACTGAAATTCTGCCACTGTCAGTGTTTAAATTGATGTCATTGAAGACCTTAACGAGGGCCGTCTCAGTGCTGTGGTGTGGTCGAAAACCTGACTGGAAGACATCAAAACAGTTATTTAGTGCCAAGAAAGCACTAAGCTGTTAAAAAACATCTTTTTCATTGATTTTACTTGAAAATGTGAGATTTGATATGGGCCTATAATTGCTCATTAGTGACCCGTCTAGATTGCTCTTTTTTAAGAGTGGCTTAATGACTGCAGTTTTCAGGGCCTGTGGGAAAAAAACTTAGATGAGAGACATGTTAACAATTTATAGTAGATCTGAGGCCATGCATTTAGAAACATCTGAAAAATCCTGTTGGCAGAATATCAAGGCAGCATGAAGAGGATTTCAGAAGTTTTATGTCCTCCAGGTTTTTATGGTTAATAGAATCAAATTGTCTCATGCTATATGAACTGTTTTTAAGTGGACACAGGGGCAAGACATATCCTGTGACTGACATGGAGACACTGATTGTTTGTCTAATTGTTTGAATTTTGTGTGTGAAGAAGGAAGCAAATTCATTGCAGGCCCTGGTGGATAGAAGTTCAGAGGCTACAGACACAGGAGGGTTGGTTAGCAGACAGCACTCTCAAAGAAAACACAGGAATCATCAGAGAGAGCAACATCAGTCAGCACAACCTTGGAAATGTCCAGACCCTTCAGTGTTTCCCTTAGGATGGAGTTGTAGCAGCGGAGGTGAAGCGAAAAAAACAATTTGTGCGTGTAGTGTGTCTGAATATAAAACACGATCCACATTACAATAGCATGAAATTTCAGTATTTTCCCAATGTTTTATGTGAGCTTAGATGAATGTTTTGGTGGTAGTCATCATCAGAGGGGTGGGTGGGTGGGTTTGGTGGTCCAGCAGGCTGCATTTACTGCCAGAATATTTTCCTCCGCTCGCGATCACCATAACTTTCTGCCGCACGGACAATCAAACGCTCGCTACGCACCCCCTTATTCATAGTTATCGTTGCTGTTATAACAGCGCCTGTCACGTAGATGTCCTTTAATGAATGAGGAGAGGAAGTGAGCCAAGCGATGAGTGTTACCGTGCTCGCTCAGTGTGTGAGTGAAACTTAGTACTGATGTAAGTCTAATAATGTGTGGGAAATTTTAGTCGCGGCGGATGCATATAGGGGAAACACTGACCTTGGAGATGACCAAGTCCAAAGTGTGCCCCTTATTGGGTGTAGGCTCCGTCACATGCTGATTATCAAGAGCACAACACAGTTCTTCTAACATCCATGGACACAGTCCCTCTGTCCATGGATGTTAAAATCACCAACAATAACCACACAGTCAAAGTCAACACAGATTATAGACAGCAGTTCACCTAAGTCATCAAAAAAGTTTGCACAGTATTTAGGGGGCCTGTAGATATTTAAAAATGGAATTCAGCTGAAGAGCCACATATTCAAAAGAAGCAAAATTCCCATAAGACATCTTTTTGCATTTTTGCATTTCCACCTCCTCTCTTCTCGCTTCACTCATAAAACTGAAGTTGGGAGGGGTAGACTCGATAAGGACAGCTGCACTGTTATCATGGTCCAACCAAGTTTCAGTTAAAAACATGAAATTAAGATTGTGAGTGATTATAAAATCATTGATTAAAAATGTTTTTCCTGCCAAAAGACGTTTAACGTTTAACAAAGCTAATTTTAGTTTATCTGCCCCACTTTCTGCAACCGGCTGCGGCTGACGAGGAACTGAGGCTAAATTTCCTTTTTGTTTCTTACCACATTCACCGTTCTTTTTCGGTTACCTATCAAGACAGGAATGGAGAAGGCTCCCAGCACACCGGGCTTGTCCTGGGAAGAGCCATGAGCCTTAAAAAGATGTCTGCGGTCCCACAGAAAGTAAAAGTTTTCGATGAAATGCACTGAATGGACAGTACATGGCGTTGAGAGCCACGTGTTCAATGCCATCAGTCTGCTGAATCTCTCAGCTCCTCTTTGGATTGGCGGTATAGGGCCACTGATAAACACCTTAGCATTCAAACTGTGATTATTAAACAGATTATTAAAGTCCTCTTTCAACACTTCAGACTGTTGCTTCATAACATCATTGGTCCTGATGTGCAGTATGATGTTTTTCACAGTAGGATGTTCTTCAGAAAGCAGAGTATTTTGGTGTTCTTACTGCACATGCTTCTTACATCGTTTACAGCAGAGTCACCCACAATCAGAGTTTGAGGCCCAGTCGTTAGCTTTCCCTGCAGCCTTTTACTTTCTGATTTACTCTGTCCTTACCCTTCTGTGTGAGGACGGGATGTTATCCAGGGTCCTGCAATAGTGGTGAAAATCTGTTCTGCTGTTGCACGTCCTCCCGTTTCCCAAGGAAATGATTTACTCTTTGCACCAAGAGCGTTCCAACTTGTTGCTAATTAGCATTAGCTATAGCTCCAGTCACTGCAGTACAGGCTAGTGCTACTGATAGGCCGCACTCGCGTAGCACTAAGATCATAAAAGTGTTTAAAGTATGGCAAGAGCCAACTTTATCATAAAGGTCATGAAGCCAAGTGTTGGACAGGTTAGCATGTTGACCTGACGATGGCCTGTTCATCCTCACGGGACACGAAGGTCTGAACCACGATTCATCCTCAGCCATCCAACAGAGACACAGAGACAGACAGAGAGCTGCTGAGTTAAAATAATATGAAGTCAGTTGATTCTTTGAACTCATCAAATGTCAAACATCAAACTCGGCGTGACGCTGCCGGCTCAGTGACCTTATCGTGAGTCTGTCTGATGTCGAGGACAAAAGTTCATCATAATTAGTGTCTGAAGGAAAAACGGCAAATAATTTGATTCCAAGGTCTGTTTGTGGCGCCGGCAGGAGGGGAAACAGTGCTGGAAACGAGAGTCCAGAGTCTGAGAGCTGCCTGGTGAAACCTCGTGAGCAGCTCTGAACACAAACCAAATTAAATCTGCTTCTCAGGGTGAGAGCAGAGGTTGTGTGCTTCACCCCCAAACACAGCAGTCTCTCCTGACTTCTTAACTAATATCACATTCATAACAGCAGCAACGTTTCTTTACGCCACCGGCTGAAATACAAAAAAATAAACCAAGTAAATCCGGACTTCTGAACAGCTGATTTTCTGCACATGCAGCCTGTTTATGAGATCAGTATTCAGTAGTTTTACGCCGCTCTCTCCCCACGAGTCCAAGCATCGGTGGCAACAGCTGCCACTGAATACTGAACATTTCTACATTCAGTAAACCAAATGTAGAAATGTTTGCGGTTGAAAACTCTTTGCTGCTCGCAGAGTTTATATCGGACTAAGTTCTTTGCATCTTAGACTGTGACGCAATAATGGCAGCAGCTACTTCCAGCTGTGGAAAGAACGCCTCTCTCCCTGGTTCTCCTCTCTTCCTTTAGTTTTTGGCTGAATAACAGAAGGTCAAGTGCGCGACTTCACGTCAGGAATGGTGTGTTCACTAACGCAGAACTGTAGATGAATTTGGTGAGGACGCTCCGGCCGAGGCTCACACACCTGAGCAGGGAGACCGACACCAGGAGCAGATGAACACAGTAACACACCAGCAGCAGCAGAGATGATCCACTTCTCTGAATGAATAATACAGGAGGACAACAGGAAGACGTTTAATGTAGGACAGATCTCAGGTTACACAACAGTCCTCCGGCTGCCTGAGAGCCGGCTGCTGACGTGAAGGAGGTTCAGCGTGACGACGTGTGAGCCTTCTTAGATTTCGGGATGTTTCACTCTTCTTCATCACCGAACACATCAGATCTCTGAGCCAGTGATGGCGTCACTGTGTGCTTGTAGATGCACATCTAAAGCACTGATCTAAAGGCCGCACACGTCTCCTAAGGACTGTGTGGGCGCCTACACTCTGGATTTGATTGACACTTGATGCTCTGGTCTCTCGCCGGTTTCTCCAACGTTGCGACGTTCGAGCTGAAACAACAGAACAGAAACTTCGAACAGAAATGTACAGACAGGCGCTGTTACCACTATTTTCCGTTGTTCTCTTGTTAATTTCCATTTCTTATATGTGTATAATGACCTTTCAAAATAAACTTCCAGTTAAACAGGAAACATGAAATAAAGACAAAGCATTACAGGAAACATTTCAAACCTTATTCGTCGTCACTTACAAGTAGTCAAGTAGTCATCGTCATCGTCGGGTTTGTTAGAAGTAAGAAGAGAAGTGAAATCTGGACAAATGGAGCAGCACACGTGTGATTTAGCTCTCGCCGCAGCTTCTCCTGCTCGCTTGCGGGGGGGGGGGGGGGGGGGGGGGGGGGGGGGGGGTTACTGATGGTGCGTTCATGTGGTGTCGGAATAATCAGAATCTTTTCTTTCCCTCCTTACATCTTTATTGCAAAAAGAGAAATAAAGTGCACATGGGACATGAAGAAGTACACCAAACTTTGAATCGTAATGTGGGTCTAACAGTTAGTTTGCTGTCCGTGTAGAGGGGACAGGATGTCTGCGTGATGTTTATACGCTCTGATGTTAATCCAAAACGTCTTTGTGTTGAGTCCACATTCAGACTTAAGAGCACATGAACACACTGAAGTCTGAAGAACGACTTCACAACTTGGGAAATGGGACCATCCGAGGGGCACCTGAACGCACCGTGAGCCGCTGTTTGCAATTCACAACCCTCACCACTAGATGCCACTAAAACTCACTGAGGCTTTAAATTTATCGACAGAATCTTAATTAGCTCCTGTTTTCTCTTCCTCTTCTACAACAGTAAACTGAATCTCTTGACTTTATGAACTGTTGATCAAAACATCTGGAGCAGATTAATCCATAATGAAGTCTGGTTCCTGTGAACTTTAACATGTGATTGGTCGATAAGCCTCAGGACAAAAACCCACGCTGAGAGTCATTTCAGAGGATTGGGAGGAATTTTGTTCCCAAATTCGACATCCTTCCAAACGCCGCCGTGTAATCTGGAGCAAATTCAGGGTGAACGCACTGATACAAAAGCTCTGCTGAACATTTGAATATTTGTCACAGTTTAATCTGCCTGGAGTTTAAAGTCCGTGCAGCGGAAACAAAACCCTCCCAGAAGGTTAAATGTGCAGCGTGTGACGAGGCAGAGCGCGGTAATATCACTAAGCAGCGCTTTATTCCTCCTGGCTGATAAAAGAGCAGCGGCCTCAGCAGATCTGAGGCCAGCGGAGCACAGCTGAAGCCATTAAAGATGACGAGGATGTTTGAGGGTTGATTATGTTCCTCGGCACAGCGACTCAGGACTCAGATCTTAACCCGATCTGGCAGGCGTTTGTGAGATTTATGTGTGGTGGAAGGAGTGAGACAGGTAATCCCTGTGAAATCAGAGTGAGCTGCTGCAGCTGAGGAGCTGTGCCGCCTCGCTCAGCTTCAGATGGGAGCGCAGGAGAGATGTTGGTTTAATTTCTATATTTAATTGATCTGCGCTTGTTCAGTCTTTCACGTGTTTCTGTCTGACGCTTGGTGTCGTTCAGAGAGTCCGAAGTTCCTCGCAGTTAGAACTTTCTGATGTAAATGACTTTATTTCAGAGTCAGGTCTGCGTCCTGTTTAATGACACCTGACACATTAATGACGCTCAGTTTTATTTGCACGATAAGAAAACATGCAACGCAATTTAAATATAGAAGAAACAAACGTGCATCGATCAGTAACTTCAGCAGCTTCTGGTCTCTGTTTCTTGCTGTCCCAGTTTTCCGTTCTCTCCCTGTGAACATGACAAACAGGTTGTTTCTTCAACAGTAAACCGTCTGCAGCACTGACACAGTTTAACATCTAACTTGGTTTATTCTCTTTAGCCGACACTGTTAACGTCCTGAAGTTGTTTCTATAGTCGAGTTTGTTTATGAGCATTTTTGACGTTTCGTGTTAGAAAAGTTTGATGGAAACGGCAGAATTAGAAAAACCTCACTCAATCATGCAAAACCGCTTTTACACTTGGTCGAGGTGTTTTGAAAAAGAGTTACTGGCTCAACAGGAGATGGAAACGCCTTCGCTGAGTAACATCTGACGTAACGAACATCTACCTCACGACTGATCAGCTGTCGCCGTCTTCCCGGAGATTCTCATAACATGTAGAAACATACTTGGCACAAACACATTCCTGAAGACCTCTCTCAGTGGTCCTCAGCTCCAGATCCACGGTCCTCAGGTCCAGGGTTCTGGTTTAGTTTCCGGGTTGCAGCCTCTCCTTCTTGTTTATTATAGCCGTGCGTAACGCCTAACTAAACTACGCTTTGCATCACCTGGTTTATTCGCTCCAAACAGCTGATGTGTTGTCATATTTTAGGGCGGTGATGCTGGACAGGCCTGTCGTCTTTCAGCACAGCCACTCTCCCCGAGTCACATTCCCGGCTGCGTGATAGGCTGCAGCAGGTGCTGAGCTCGGCAAAACTTCGGCACGCTGGGTAATTAATTAGAGTCCTGCGGGAGGCGGAGTCACGGGGTCAGTAAACACACCTGTACAGCAGCAGCAGTTTGTGTCGTTATTAAGATCAGCAGCTGACAGTCTGTGCTGAATCCAGAGGAAGTCTGCAGACGGGAACCGGCTCTGAGCGCAGACTGTAGGAGGAGAGAGGCGGGGGGGGGGGGCGCGTTACATCACATGTCCACAGGAGACGTTCATGTGACGGCTGCGTTCAGACTGCAGCAGATCTGCTCTGTTTCTCAAAGTGTGAGCAGGTCACATGGACTCTGATCTGAGCCGCTTTCACATGGCGTCCAGATCAGATCCAGGTCTGCTTGTTGGAAATGAGACTTGAGTCTGGACGTCAGATCGTAGTTCAAGCCACTCTGACGTCACGCTAGAGCGCCGTCGCCACAGTTCTGCACTCGACCGAAAAAGGCAGAATTAAAGCTGTGTCTGTCGTTCTCCTCGTCCTCGCCATCACCTGCTCGCAGATTCTCTTTCTTCCACCTGAAGTCCGCCGCGTCTCTGCTGATTCACCTGCATGCAACTTCGCCAGAAACACTATTAAAATGAAAAGGACAGAGAGTTGTGAACATTTGTCTTAAGTCAGGAGAAATGTGACCGAGGGGGGGAAACCAGGAGAGGAACTTCTGTGTCTACTTCTGGGCGACGGCGTGCTGCTGCGCGTGACGTCGTGTTCTTCTCCTCTGAGCATGCGGGTCACTTTCAGGCCGTGAACAGTTCACACTTCAGATCTGGGCAATAAATCAGAGTTGGGCATTCAGGCCTGCAGCGTGAACGCAGCCTTAGAGGCTGACCTCAAGTCAGATCTGTTCCAGGTAAACGAAGCTACCGTAATAAGAAATGTGGCCCCGTAACTCTCAGCCTGACGGTGAAGTCGGCCCCTGACTGCTAAAGTCAACTAATAAAAGTACGTGATCGGTCTCATGTGGATTTCTTGACATGCAGGAGCAGAGGCCTCAGACCGCTTCAGCCATTTAAAGTATTTATTGTACTGAGGGGGGGACGACTTCGCTCAAGGAGACCAGGGCGGGTTTCTAGGTTTGAAAATGTCCTTGAATAAAGGTCTCTGAAAACCAGGGACAAGTCCCAAGGCCTTTTTTTTTTTTGTCTCTGTCCGCCGCTGACGAGACGTTTTCCTCGTGCAGGGGAACCGGTTTGACTTTGATGAAACGTGCAATGGTGACGACAGTTTCTGTGGCCGCCCCCGTGAACGCAGCGCATCTTGTCTTCATCAACAGTCTGATTCAGATTAGCTTGTAGCTCCCATGCTATACTAACATTAGCTGGTCGACCTGTGGTTGTAACGTTTCCCCGTCTTGACCTCTGGCTGCAGTCTGTGTGGGATTATTTTCCTGCCTTTATCCAGGAGCTGTCACCTGTTGATTTCACCCTCAGGTCTGGCCTGATCCTGGGTCTCCCTGCGGTGTGCTACTGATGTGTGCTAGCTGGGTACTCTGCAGGTTTCCTGTCGTCAGCATGGTGTGTTTCACGTCATCACAAAGAAATCAGAGATCAGCTTCGTTCATTTAAATGAAATGTTTTTCTCTAAACTGAGACTGAAACGAGCTAATTTCATCTGCTGGAACAGAAACTGAGCATGAAACACTGTAAATTTTGTGTGTTTTTGTTATCTTTGGAGAGAGCTAAGCTAAGCTAACCGGCTGCTGCTGTAGCTTCACATTTAGAGGCATCGATCTGAACATCTGACTCTCAGAGAGGAAGAAGAGAATTCGAGTCACTGAGTTATAACTATGTCCGAACGCACACATGTTGGAACAGCTGGCTGAGCGCCGTTCTGTCTGCTGTTGCCATGGCGAAGATGCTGAGTGAACATCTGCGTCTGCTACTGGTCCAAGATTTTGTTTATGTAACTAACTGCACCCATAATATTTGTCTTTAATAGCAAAGTGTGTTCAGCTCCCAGGACAGAGCTGACGAGCTGTTGGCTGTTTGAGCTCCATCAGACTTCCTCTCTGACCTCCTTTTCTTTGTTAACTAAATCAAGTCTGAAGCTGTGACTTCACTGAGGACTGTGTGTGTGTGTGTGTGTTCATCTAACGCTGACCTACACGGAGGTCGAGCGCCATTGATTAGATGCCAGAACCTGCTGCTGCTGACGGACTGAACTCCGACAGCAGCCAAGTCAAGTTGACCGACTGTGTGTGCCTTTTGGAGGAGGAGGGTGCGTTTGGTTCGTGTGTCTCTGTGTGCAGCGGTGGGGGATTTTAAACCTGCAGCAGGGGATGGATCTGAAGGAGGCTTCTTCTCTGAACTGCTGCTGAACTCAAACCTTTTACCACCACAGAGTTTCACACGCTGCAAACAACTGTTGTCCTTAGTGACCTTTGGTTATTGTGATGTTGACTGTAGGCGATATCATGCAGCAGCACAGACAGACAATATCTTTCGGATGGACTCGAGGAGTCTTTGTTTGAGCGGCGTGGGGAGCCGACACGCGGCGGTTTGGGGCTCAGGATTAGTCGTGCGTTTGCTTTGTGTGCCGTGCGTCTGGGGGGGAGGTGCAGTCTGGGTAATAAATAACCAGGAGAGGCTGCAGGAGGAGCGGGACGCCGCTAACCTTCAGTGTCAGGAAGCTGCTGAGAGGCCATCTGGAGCCCCCCCCACCGTGTGTGTGTGTGTGTTTAAGATTCAGTGATGCTGCCTGAGTTATTTAGAGCGCCGTTCGCCTCCTGTCAACGGCGTGTGTTTTGCTTCGTGTGGCGGTTGAGTGCGTTCGGAGAGCAGGAACCTGCACGCACGTCACAGGAAGGACGTTTCCTTCAAAGTAAGACGACCTCGTGCGTCGTGACGCGAACCGGCGACCTCGGGTACGGGAGGGCGGACACGCTGACAGGGAGGCTTAAA
The DNA here is from genome assembly GCF_021292245.1 of Micropterus dolomieu. Taxonomy (NCBI): domain Eukaryota; kingdom Metazoa; phylum Chordata; class Actinopteri; order Centrarchiformes; family Centrarchidae; genus Micropterus; species Micropterus dolomieu. The sequence continues at coordinate 2,670,031 of NC_060171.1, forward strand.
CCCGCGGGCGCTCGGGAGTGAGGTTCACTTGCTGCACGGCCTCAAAGTTATGAAACCTCTCAGTTAACCTGTCGCACCCCATTATGTCGCCTGCTGTCTTTAAGAGTCTGGACCTGGACCCAGAGTTTAAACCAGAACACCTCAGACTTCCACTGGTACCGACCGAGTCATGCTGGCTTGTCGGGGCAAAATAACGTTTCAGAAAAACTGGCCATTTGCAAAGGGCCCCCTTGACCACTGACCTCTAGATATCTGAAGGAAAATGGGTCCGTATGAGTTCCCTTTACAGACACGCCCACTTTGACCTACTCCCACGCCGTTTTTGTTATTTTCTGTTCTGAAAATGGTGTGTTTGAGTATTTTTCTGCATTCGGGGCTCCTGAAACAGGATTAGATCCTTAACTTTACACCCCAGACTCAAGACGTGGGGCGTTCAGGGGACGCGTGGCTTTTTCAGATATATCGGCAATAAGGGGGGTTTCTGAGGGATTTCCAGAACAAACGTGCTCGCCATCCAAACACCGAAAAATGCACTTCATACAGAGAAGGTTTTTTGATCTTTATCGTACAATCTTTATTTCCTCTTATTTGCAATTGTCAACGTTCTCCTGTCATCGTGTTTTATTTTGAAGTTCTGTCCTGTTTCGCTTCCTGCCTTTGTGTCTCTGGGCTGATTGTTTGCACCTGCCCTGATGAGTTTCACCTGAGTCTCGTTATCTCAGCTCCCGAGATTAAATGCTGCGTTCCAGAAAACTGGGAACTCTAAAATGTCCAACTAGTAAAAGTTCAACTGAACGCCACTCAGGGTCAAATGCACGTCCTCGACTTCACGGAGAGGCAGCAGTCTGACCGTCAACAAAAGGCTACGTGAAGTATATTCGCCTGTATTTGGTTAAAATAATACATACTGTCATCTGGTAAAACCTGTTCTGCATGTAAACTGAACGCAGCATCAGCACAGCGTCTGCTCTGGGTCTTGTGTTCCCCGGTGTCTTCTGGATTTGTTGTCCTTGTTTGGACTTGTGTTACGTGGTTTTTGGACTTCCTGCTTCACCTCCGCTGTAGGTGCTTCCTGCTCATTAACCATTAAATCTGTGAGATATCAGCTGTTCTGTTCGACTGTTTTTCTACGGGACTTTTACTCTGAAATTACAAATTAAAATTTTTCCGTAAAATGTTCACATGTGCAGAAATGGATCGGTCGTGCTCTCTGATGTACGGCCCCAGAAACATTAAAGCTGGCGGCCCTCGTGTTTAACGTCTGAAGGAAACACAGGGAGTTCGGTTTGAGTTTATTTGGAGGATCAGTTTGTTCTGACACACATCGGATGATCTCGATGAATTAACGTCAGTAGATTAGCTGATAACAAACCTGACGGGCAGAAGAAGGTTTTAGAAAAGCCGCTGAATAACCGATGGTCCTCTGCCCACGCTGCTGTGAGCTCCTTCAGTGTCCCCAAAGACCGGCGTGGGATTCAAACCAGCGGCCCTTCTTTTTGAAATAGCTGCTGTCATGAAGCTCCGGAGGTCGTGATTGGTCTGAAGGTCGCGCTGGCTGCGGATCAGCTGTCAGGAAGGTCTCATGCGTTCTTGTCTTTGTGTTTCTCTGCAGGTGTGAATGTGCTGGCGGCTCCCAGGTGGCCCGTGGAGAAGGTGAGCCAAGCTGCAGCTCTGCCAGAACAAACTGCCCTGTTATTACCCAGCTGTCCTCCACTGCTGGAGACAGGGGGGCAGCTCCACCTGCTGGACGCTTACAGCACTGCAACACAAAGTCCATATCACCAAACCAGTGAAGTGCAGGTTAATGAACATGTATTTATAAATGAACAGGAAGAGTAGGCATGGAGACACATGCAGCCCGTGCTCAGCAGGACTTGTTTATGTGGGTCCCTGTTGGTATTTGATCTAAGACGATCTGGTCATGTTAACTCGCCACGGTGTTACAGGTGAGTTCCTGCACAGCTGAGGGAAACCTGTCTGCAGGAGGCTTCTGAGTCCCGACCGACAGACTCACAGAGGTCTGAAGATGGTTTACAGCAGATAGTCTGAGAGACACCAACACATTATTATTTTGGTCTGTCCATAAAACACAGTGTGTGTGTGGAACAGAAAAATAGTTACACACACAGATTAATAAAGTTGTGCTGAACAAAGGAAGCATGGAGATGAAAAGTTTAAAATAAATAAAACACAAACACACAAACAAGAGTTAGTCCCAAATATCTCTTCACACACATCACCTGCACAGAACCGGCAAGAAACAAATAAAAGAACGACGATAAAATGGACTCATCAGTAAAGCAAACATCTGTGACAGGAACATTAAATATAGAAGCAAGCTAAGGTACAAAAAAACTAATGACAATTTACATATAAATACAGAAAACACCTGTAATAAGATAAAGTACTTCATGTACACAGTGTATTTTCCTTGTGGACTCAGCCTCTCTCTCTCTCTCCGTGTCCAGGATCTGCAGGCCGAAGACGCCGCTGCTGACACGGACTTTAAGGTCTCGTCTGATTCGTCTCCGTTGATGCTCGAAGACTCTGCGGTC
>NC_060171.1:2672685-2678600 GCF_021292245.1 Micropterus dolomieu
TTCTTTTTGAAATAGCTGCTGTCATGAAGCTCCGGAGGTCGTGATTGGTCTGAAGGTCGCGCTGGCTGCGGATCAGCTGTCAGGAAGGTCTCATGCGTTCTTGTCTTTGTGTTTCTCTGCAGGTGTGAATGTGCTGGCGGCTCCCAGGTGGCCCGTGGAGAAGGTGAGCCAAGCTGCAGCTCTGCCAGAACAAACTGCCCTGTTATTACCCAGCTGTCCTCCACTGCTGGAGACAGGGGGGCAGCTCCACCTGCTGGACGCTTACAGCACTGCAACACAAAGTCCATATCACCAAACCAGTGAAGTGCAGGTTAATGAACATGTATTTATAAATGAACAGGAAGAGTAGGCATGGAGACACATGCAGCCCGTGCTCAGCAGGACTTGTTTATGTGGGTCCCTGTTGGTATTTGATCTAAGACGATCTGGTCATGTTAACTCGCCACGGTGTTACAGGTGAGTTCCTGCACAGCTGAGGGAAACCTGTCTGCAGGAGGCTTCTGAGTCCCGACCGACAGACTCACAGAGGTCTGAAGATGGTTTACAGCAGATAGTCTGAGAGACACCAACACATTATTATTTTGGTCTGTCCATAAAACACAGTGTGTGTGTGGAACAGAAAAATAGTTACACACACAGATTAATAAAGTTGTGCTGAACAAAGGAAGCATGGAGATGAAAAGTTTAAAATAAATAAAACACAAACACACAAACAAGAGTTAGTCCCAAATATCTCTTCACACACATCACCTGCACAGAACCGGCAAGAAACAAATAAAAGAACGACGATAAAATGGACTCATCAGTAAAGCAAACATCTGTGACAGGAACATTAAATATAGAAGCAAGCTAAGGTACAAAAAAACTAATGACAATTTACATATAAATACAGAAAACACCTGTAATAAGATAAAGTACTTCATGTACACAGTGTATTTTCCTTGTGGACTCAGCCTCTCTCTCTCTCTCCGTGTCCAGGATCTGCAGGCCGAAGACGCCGCTGCTGACACGGACTTTAAGGTCTCGTCTGATTCGTCTCCGTTGATGCTCGAAGACTCTGCGGTCAGCTCCACGCAGCCGGTCACCAAACGCCACAGGAAGCTGCTTCTGAAGAGGAACTTTGCAGCTTCCAGCGCTCCTGTTGGCGGAGAAGACGAACTGCGACCGCTGCAGCGGCTGGCGAGGACGCAGGAGTCCCGGCGCCGCCTGCTGGCCGACGTCTGTGCCAAATACCAGCCGGGCGTCACCCAGCAGCGCGTCTCTCGGCGGCAGGTGTCGCGGGTTTACGTGGAGGACCGGTCCAGGCTGCTGTACTGCGAGGTGCCCAAAGCCGGCTGCTCGAACTGGAAGCGGGTGCTGATGGTGTTGGGCGGCAGCGCCACCTCCACACGAGAAATTCCCCACGACGCGGCTCATTACGCCAACCAGCTGCGGCGGCTGGAGAGCTACAACCACGCCGGCATCGCCGAGAGACTCCGCTCCTACACCAAAGTGCTGTTCGTCAGGGAGCCCTTTGAGCGCCTGGTGTCGGCGTTTCGGGACAAGTTTGAGAGTCCGAACTCGTACTACCACCCTGTGTTCGGACGCCCGATCATCTCCAGGTACCGCGCCAATGCCACGCGCGCCGCCCTGAGGACCGGCGCCGGCGTCACCTTCAGGGAGTTCATCCAGTACCTGCTGGACGTGCGGCGGCCCGTGGGGATGGACATCCACTGGGAGCCGGTCAGCCAGCTGTGCAACCCCTGCCTGCTCAGGTACAACTTCATCGGGAAGTTTGAGAGCCTGGAGGAAGAGGCCAACTTCCTGCTGCAGAGCGTGGGCGCGCCAGGGAACCTCACCTTCCCCGACTTCAAAGACAGAAACCCCCTCGCGGAGAGGACGTCCTCCTCCATCACCCAGAGGTACTTTGCACAGCTGAACTCCACAGAGAGGCAGAAGGCCTTCGACTTCTACTACATGGATTACCTGATGTTTAACTACCCCAAACCCTTCAAAGACCTGCACTGAGCCGGGCGCCACGGGATGTTACGGCGCCACGGGACCGAGTGATCCAACAGTGAGGCCGTGGCCCATAATGCACTGCTTGAACCTTTAGACCTGTTCTAACAGCTGAGTCCTGGGTGTTGGCTTGTTTACCCACAATGCAGCAGGAGTGACAGGAACAATAAGTGTTAATATGGTGCACATCACTGAACCACTGACGAGTCGCTGTGGACTTTAAATCAGAACTGTAGTCGTGTTCAGCGGCTTTAATCTGACTGGTTCAGTCCGTCGTCAGCAGACTCAACACCTGAACGCCAGCTCTGAGCCACACCGGAACACCTGACCCGACCCGTCAGAATCTCTTTGTTCCTGCGTCGTTCTTTACAGAGAACCTAATTTATCAGCTTCTTTTCACATCTCTGAAATTACTGCGGTGACGGACAGGTGTACTCCAGGACATCACGGGTGCCCAGTGTGGAAATAACGCGCTGCCTCAGATCATCAGACCCAGTGAAGAAACTGCGAGTCATTAAAACGACAAAGTAGTGAATTAAGACTTTACGGAGAAGTTCAGGTGCAGCAGAGAGCTGACAGGTTTCATTTAATTAAATACCGGTGAAATCAGAAAGTAAAGCAGCCCGACGCAGAAAAACACAACACCAGTAAACGTGGGAGAGACGTCACTGAAGATTAATAACGGCAACAAGATTAATGATAGTGATACTTGTTATTGGCCCATAAATAAAAAAGGTCTGAAGTACAATATATGCAAAACTTAAAGTATACACTGTTAGGATAAACTCGTTGCCGAGTGAGGGATCATTTCGCTCGCCGTCTGAATGCCGCTGAGGCTGCAGGTCGTCTCCTCGCGTGGACAGCAGCTGGTCTGCAGGTGTTCGTCTGTGTGTCGCTCAGAGCCGCCAGAGAGACAGTCAGGATGATTGACAGCTATCGAACGGCAGGAGGTCGTTGCTGACTGCAGAAAGCTTCACCTGCGGCGGCGGCGGTGGTGGAGGACAGTTGTTATTTGCCAAACAAACTTTATCTTTCTGCCTTTTCTTCTGTTGTAGCCTTCAGTTCACGTCACCACACAGAAGCAACTTAACGCTGCTTAAACGACTTCTGTGAAGTTCATCTTGAAAGAGTTCCTCTGAGACGGCGTCCACGTCCGGCCGTCTGATAAACAACAACAATACTAACAAACAACGCCAGCCGCCTGAAACACCAGCTCAGTTTTATTCTGAAGGGCGGCTGAAACAAAGAGCAACAACACGTGTGAAGACGAATCGTGCTCGTCTCTGCAGGTCTGACGTCAGGACAGACGACCTGAAGCCTTAACACTGCCATTTCACCTGATGCATTACGTCGGCTGTTTTAAACGTTGCTCAGCAAATAAATGTGTGAGACTCTTGTTAGAAATGTGGTCGTCTGATTTATTCCACCGCCGTGGAAAACAGCAGGACGAGTCTCTGTCCTGTCAGAAACATCGTCGGGTGTGTTGTGTATTGTTTAAATGTTATAGAGTCTGATTCTACTTAGAGACGTTGCTACTGTTAGCGTTAGCTGGATCTGGGGCCTCACTGTAGCTGGGAGGGCAAACTCTTCGTCATGTTGGAGCTGCTTCCTCCCTCGCACCAAACCTCCTGACTGCAGCTGCTGCAGTTTTTTAGTGAAGCTAAGCCAAACTTTGGAGCATTTGCTGCGGTCCGCCACGGTCCAGGACCGGAACCAGAAGGACTCTCTTCTTCATGCTTTGTTGACGTAACACATGAGGTGACGTTCGGTCGGCGTAGCGGCTCCTGGCAGATAAGAGACACTTTAACGGACTGAAATCACTGCAGTTCAGTCAGGAGCTGAGATATGCAGGAAGTTAGGATCCGAGAAGCAGAATCCAAACGCACAGATCTTAACGAGACCCTACGTCTTAACGAGTCCCCACGTCTGAACGGGTCCTCGGTTCTTAACGAGTCCAGGGGTCTTAACGAGTCCCCACGTCTGAACGAGTCCAGGGGTCTTAACGAGTCCCCACGTCTGAACGAGTCCAGGGGTCTTAACGAGTCCCCACGTCTGAACGAGTCCAGGGGTCTTAACGAGTCCCCACGTCTGAACGAGTCCAGGGGTCTTAACGTCCCCACGGTTCTTAACGATTCCACGGTTCTTAACGCGACCATGGTTCTTTACAAGTCCAGGGGTCTTAATGAGTCCCCACGTCATAACGAGACCCCACGTCTTAACGAGACACGTCTGAACGAGTCCTCGGTTCTTAACGAGTCCTTGGTTCTTAACGAGTCCTCGGGTCTTAACGTTTTCTGGGTTTTTAACGAACAACATAACAAGTCCCCACATCTTAACGAGACCCCACGTCTTAACGAGTCCACAGGACTTAACGATTCCAGGGGTCTTGAGAAGTCCACAGGTCTTAATGAGTCCCCACGGGACTTAACGATTCCAGGGGTCTTAATGAGTCCACAGGTCTTAATGAGTCTACACTTCTTAACGAGACCCCACATCTTAACAAGTCCTCGGTTCTTAACGAGTCCATACGTCTGAACGAGTCCTCGGTTCTTAACGAGTCCAGGGGTCTTAACGAGTCCTCGGGTCTTAATGTTTTCAAGGTTCTTAACGATTCCACGGTTCTTAACGCGACCATGGTTCTTTACAAGTCCAGGGGTCTTAATGACTCCACGGGACTTAACGATTCCACAGTTATTAACGAGTTCAAGAGCACACAGTTCTGGACGAGTCCACGGTTCTTGGTAACTTGATTCCCGACCCTACTCATCAGTGTTGTTAACGTCCTGAAACCTCCAAACGGACAGTAAGCTGCTGTTCATCAGTTCTTTGTTTGCGCATGATAATTGTTAGTCAGTCAACCGAGTTTTCCATTACAGAATAACACATTTAAATGTAATGTAATGATTTACTTTGTTTCTGTATAAACACTAAACAAGAAGAAGAATCAGAACAACCACAAAATATTCAGTTAATCAGAGACGTGTGACATCGTCAGAAGCTCAAATTAAATTCAGTTCTATTAGAATGCTGGAACTTTTCTGTTTGCAGGTAACAGGAGTTTGGACCCGGAACAGGTTGGTTAGATTTATTACAGAGACTCAACAGGTGATGTTGAGAGTCCAACAGAGAGATAATCCACAAGTGAGATGTAGTGCAGGAGAAACACTTGGAACACCAGAGACAGCGAAGCAATGAACTGGCGCTGAGTGAACAGATCACACCACTTAAAGGTGAACCTAATGACACCCAGGTCAAATAATCAAGGAAGGAAAACCTGAACAGTCGCGGACAAAGGACAGAGACAGCAAAACAGCTTAGTCCTAATTCAATCCTGCTGGAGACGGGAAGACAGTAAAGTGAATGGAGAACGTGATGTGGTCCTACTTTCACACTCTCATCAGGATATCTGCAGCTGTTCTGAACATTTTGGAAGCACGTTAAGGAGCTGCACGATGTACCTCAAACTGTCCGGACCACAAAGCACAAAATATAATAAGACAATCAGAATACTCCGTTAATAAAGTGTTTCCAGAATACATTTGTATGTTCATGGTGGTGAAATAGATGAAACTCAGTAAGAATCAATGAAAGGTTTAAATCTTTGGCGGAGGGAATCCAATGCAACATGATAAAAAAACAGGTTTTAACTTTATTAATAAAATAGTTAAAAATACCAGAAGACCTAAAGCATTTTGCTGCACAAACTACAGTTCAGTTCAAAACGTTCCTCATTCTCTGAATCGATTTCTTCTATAAAAAAGATAAAAACTATGTTTTCTTCTGTGAAATGAACATTTGTTAAAAACGGCATCAAGAACGACGATGCGATCTTCAGGTGAGTCAGTTCATTTTCAAACCGAGATAAAACGTATCTATTTTTGTACAAGGTGTCTTTATTACTCCAGATAACGAAGAAG
>NC_060171.1:2678700-2690752 GCF_021292245.1 Micropterus dolomieu
GGTCTTAATGAGTCCACAGGTCTTAATGAGTCTACACTTCTTAACGAGACCCCACATCTTAACAAGTCCTCGGTTCTTAACGAGTCCATACGTCTGAACGAGTCCTCGGTTCTTAACGAGTCCAGGGGTCTTAACGAGTCCTCGGGTCTTAATGTTTTCAAGGTTCTTAACGATTCCACGGTTCTTAACGCGACCATGGTTCTTTACAAGTCCAGGGGTCTTAATGACTCCACGGGACTTAACGATTCCACAGTTATTAACGAGTTCAAGAGCACACAGTTCTGGACGAGTCCACGGTTCTTGGTAACTTGATTCCCGACCCTACTCATCAGTGTTGTTAACGTCCTGAAACCTCCAAACGGACAGTAAGCTGCTGTTCATCAGTTCTTTGTTTGCGCATGATAATTGTTAGTCAGTCAACCGAGTTTTCCATTACAGAATAACACATTTAAATGTAATGTAATGATTTACTTTGTTTCTGTATAAACACTAAACAAGAAGAAGAATCAGAACAACCACAAAATATTCAGTTAATCAGAGACGTGTGACATCGTCAGAAGCTCAAATTAAATTCAGTTCTATTAGAATGCTGGAACTTTTCTGTTTGCAGGTAACAGGAGTTTGGACCCGGAACAGGTTGGTTAGATTTATTACAGAGACTCAACAGGTGATGTTGAGAGTCCAACAGAGAGATAATCCACAAGTGAGATGTAGTGCAGGAGAAACACTTGGAACACCAGAGACAGCGAAGCAATGAACTGGCGCTGAGTGAACAGATCACACCACTTAAAGGTGAACCTAATGACACCCAGGTCAAATAATCAAGGAAGGAAAACCTGAACAGTCGCGGACAAAGGACAGAGACAGCAAAACAGCTTAGTCCTAATTCAATCCTGCTGGAGACGGGAAGACAGTAAAGTGAATGGAGAACGTGATGTGGTCCTACTTTCACACTCTCATCAGGATATCTGCAGCTGTTCTGAACATTTTGGAAGCACGTTAAGGAGCTGCACGATGTACCTCAAACTGTCCGGACCACAAAGCACAAAATATAATAAGACAATCAGAATACTCCGTTAATAAAGTGTTTCCAGAATACATTTGTATGTTCATGGTGGTGAAATAGATGAAACTCAGTAAGAATCAATGAAAGGTTTAAATCTTTGGCGGAGGGAATCCAATGCAACATGATAAAAAAACAGGTTTTAACTTTATTAATAAAATAGTTAAAAATACCAGAAGACCTAAAGCATTTTGCTGCACAAACTACAGTTCAGTTCAAAACGTTCCTCATTCTCTGAATCGATTTCTTCTATAAAAAAGATAAAAACTATGTTTTCTTCTGTGAAATGAACATTTGTTAAAAACGGCATCAAGAACGACGATGCGATCTTCAGGTGAGTCAGTTCATTTTCAAACCGAGATAAAACGTATCTATTTTTGTACAAGGTGTCTTTATTACTCCAGATAACGAAGAAGTGTGTTCCTCTCCTCTCATTGGACCACGTAATAATGGCGGGAGCACACGTCTGTGTGCAGCGACGTGTCGGTTTGCACCTGTTGCACAGGTAACCGGCGGGTAAACTGCAGGTAACCGGCGGGTAAACTGCAGGTAACCGGCGGGTAAACTGCAGGTAACCAGCGGGTAACCAGCGGGTAAACTGCGGGTAACCTGCGGGTAACCAGCGGGTAACCAGCGGGTAAACTGCGGGTAACCAGCGGGTAACCAGCGGGTAAACTGCGGGTAACCTGCGGGTAACCAGCGGGTAAACTGCGGGTAACCTGCGGGTAACCAGCGGGTAAACTGCGGGTAACCTGCGGGTAACCAGCAGACGCTGGTAACCTGCGGGTAACCAGCTGGTAACCAGCAGACGCTGGTAACCTGCGGGTAACCAGCTGGTAACCAGCAGACGCTGGTAACCTGCGGGTAACCAGCTGGTAACCAGCAGACGCTGGTAACCTGCGGGTAACCAGCTGGTAACCAGCTGGTAACCAGCTGGTAACCAGCTGGTAACCAGCAGACGCTGGTAACCAGCTGGTAACCAGCTGGTAACCAGCAGACGCTGGTAACCTGCGGGTAACCAGCTGGTAACCAGCTGGTAACCAGCGGGTAACCAGCAGACGCTGGTAACCTGCGGGTAACCAGCTGGTAACCAGCGGGTAACCAGCAGACGCTGGTAACCTGCGGGTAACCAGCTGGTAACCAGCGGGTAACCAGCAGACGCTGGTAACCTGCGGGTAACCAGCGGGTAAACTGCGGGTAACCAGCGGGTAAACTGCGTGTAACCAGCTGGTAACCAGCGGGTAAACTGCGGGTAACCTGCGTGTAACCAGCTGGTAATCAGCGGGTAACCTGCGGGTAACCAGCGGGTAACCTGCGGGTAACCTGCGGGTAACCAGCGGGTAACCTGCGGGTAACCAGCTGGTAATCAGCGGGTAACCTGCGGGTAAACCAGCAGACGCTGGTAACAAGCGGGTAACCAGAGGGTAAACTGCAGATAACCAGCAGGTGAACTGCAGGTAATCAGCGGGTAAACCTGCGGGTAACTAGCGGGTAAACCAGCGGGTAAACCAGCAGGTGAACTGCGGGTAACTATTATTATTATTAACTAAATTGTCACCTCGCCTAAAAAGCATAGCATGTATTTGTATGATTTTCTTTTAGTAATTGACAATGCAAGACTCTGCCATTTAATATAACTCATGTTACGTTTACGTCAGCTGTAGACGTTGACGTCTGGCTGTCTGTCATATCGTCAGCTGTGGCTGCAAGATTGGGAGACACAAGTTAAAGTGGTTGGAGGAAGGTCGTTCTTATCGTTCTGTCTAGTTCAAACAACTGTAGCCTCACGTCCTCATTTGCGCCGGTCCAAAAAATTATCTATAACTACAGGTTAAAATAACTTTCTAAAGTGTGTCTTTCACTGTGATTTGTTTTCCTCCATGGATTATTTACCTCTCTTTAGCGGTGTGCTTGTGTATTAGCTCTGCCGGAAAGTGAAAGCGAAACTTGACAAACACTTGATGCCAAAAAGCAGCCTGGTATCAAACAGTGGATCACTTCACAGAGCTGAGGTAGAACATTCAAAAAAACAAATATGCATGAGAAAATTAATTAATCAGTCCCTTTTCCACAACAAAATAAATATCTTAATAGAAAAGAAAGTGCTAATTTGTTTGTGATTCAAATGAATTAAATCAAATATTTATTGAACATTTGTATATTGTTATTGAGGAAGATTGTGTCACGATAATTAACATTATTGTTATATTGCCCCGTAGTTCACATTCACAAACGGACACGATCGGTTCACCAAAAACGAGCAAGATCAATAATCTACAATGTTTGAGCATGTTTATTTATGCACAACACTGAATGGACACACTGTCCAGGCTCCTGTCTGTGCTGTCAGACTTTTGGATTTTAGTGGCAGAAGACTGCCACCGGTACATATTTCCACCCAAGTAGTTGTTGTATGTGGATAGACAACACATTTGCAAACATGTGGTCATGGTGTCCCTGACCACATCCAGAGGTCGTTTTGCTGATCTGATCACAATCTGTCCTCAATGCGTCTCGGGTGCATTTACACCTGTATTTTCATGTGTTCAAGTGCTACCCGATCACAATCTGATCACCCAAAATACATTTTAATGCCAGGTGTAAACTCCCTCTATCTTCCTCAATTCGGAATATGCAAAGTCATTTACCTGTGGTGAAAATAAAACTGCCAAATATGGCATTGTGTTGTTCATTAAGAGATCAAACACGCGTGAGGTAGTGTTCCGCTTTGCAGCCCAGAGGTCGTGAGTCTGATCCTTAACGAAGGCACAGTGAATTTTGAGTCCCAACTTCCAAAGTGAAAAGATAAAGCGCCCGGAGAATAGGCGCAATCAAGAAGGATGGCGTGGGGAGATTGTCTGAGCCTGGGGGGGGGGGCGTCTGCGGGTTCAAGTCCCATCCGTTGCCGGAACCTGGATCACCAGAGACATTCCTGACTCCCCCCGACCTTCCTGAGACATGCACACGTGGGGTTATGATACAGGAAAAACCCCCAAGGAAGCAGCATTTTACTTGTAAATGTGATGGGATTGTAAAATGTGTATGATGCAAGGGGCCTCCGTGCCCCCTCGGCCCCTGCCCCTCTCCCGCGATGCATATAAAATCCACAACTATGTTTTCAGTGGTGTATAAAGACCTCACATAATGACCAGTTGTGTTTTTATTACCTTAAAATGAGACACATCTACATAACCGCGGGCACCCCCTGCTGTGGAGTTCGCTGTATTTTCTCGTCATGTTTCTACAGTAGCCGTCAACGAACAAACAGCTACAGAGCACATTTCGTCATCACAGCGTTCTTCTTCTGCTTGTGTAATTCAGGTGTCGTGCCGAAAGCTGATGTTTGGTAGGCCTACGTCTAATATCTTTGTTTATAGTTGGAAAACGGGCTGTAGCCTAATTAACATGACTTACTGCCAACTTAGATATAAAATGAAGACAATTTTGCATTTATCCTTATGACTCTGAATTATTTTACTTGCTGTGTAGGCCTACCAACCAATCCACTCTTTTTTTACCTGTTAAAATACCTTTAAATGGCCAATACAACTCATAAAATGCAGTATTTCACTTGCCAGAAAATGATTGAAGCCTTTTGTTATTGACTGAAAGGTTATTTCTGCCCTGAAATTAGTTAATTTCATTCAGAAGAGTTATATTTGATAGATTATAGCTCGCCTAGTACTTTTTACCTCTTAAAATACCTTTAAATGGCCAATACAACCCATAAAATGTAGAAGGCTATTTCACTTGAAAGTGATTGAAGAGACTGGGTAATACAGCTCCAGCAGACGGCGGACGATCACCTCTAGTGTAGACGCCCGTCACCACATTAAATACATACAAAGAAGAAGACAGACTAATAATAATAGGAATGTACAGTCTCTGAGTAGTCGTCTGGTTTATGAGAAGTAAGAAGAGAAGTTAACATTTGGACAACTGAAGGAGTACATGTGTTATTTAGCACGAGCTAGAAGCTGGCCATAACCACAGAGAGCTGTTTCCCCTGTCAGTGGTGTGAAATATGGATTAATTTCATGGCGCCTACTTATTCTCCAGCCTGTGGTTTGGCTTTGCCGGTTACTTAGCGAGACAATCAGCTGATCAGTAACATTAATTGGCAATAAAACCGTAATGTTGGCTTAGATCAGCAGCTAAATTTCACATTTTACTGCCCTGGTGGAAAACATGTATTTCTTTTTACTGCTAATGGTGATATATAACAAGGCCGTGTGCCTATCAAGTGAACAAAAAGAAATACTTTCCGAATTTGCATTAAAAACTGTTGTTGGATATTGCTTCCCTCTGTGCACACAAATATGTAATTTGTACTTTCACATGCTAAATGCCGATTAAAACGTTGCACCATTTTACCACAAGCTGAATTTATGGCTGTCAGTACAACTTCGTCTTTTTTAATGTTTTGAAATAGAACAGAAACACATTTTGGTAATATTTGCATGCTTATCTAATTAAGCAAAGTGAGAGGAGCCTTGACCCTCACCTGACTAAGCCTTTGTAAACTTCACGTATTATGTGGTTTATAAAGGACTGTGGTGCAGAAACAGTGAGGCTTACATTGTCCTGGTATCTGTCAGTGGTCATACTTGATGCACTAGATGTGATAGTGTTTAAGAATTTCTTCAATGACTTTGGTATGTTAGTCCAGATGAGCCAACCCTCCCAAGATGTAAAATAATGTATTACAGGAGTCTGAGACATCATGTAGCTCTTCATTTCTTCATGTGGCTGTTGTTTATTAATGAAAAAGTAATAATATTCAAAAAAAAAACCATTTGGTTTTATATAATTTCTTAACACATCTATCTAAAGAAACCTAATTTCTTGAATGTCAATCTCTTTTATCTCGTAGATGACATCTGTCCTGTCTCAGGCACCGTAGCTATACTGCTCGCTTGGGAAGGGGGGGGTAATCGCAACCCTCACTACTAGATGTCACTAGATCTTACACACTGAACCTTTAATTCATCTCTTTCTAAATTGTTTAATTTCCCACTGTCTCTGAAGCTGCTGCAACATGCAAATATCCCCAGTGCAGGATCAGTAAAGTGTCTTATTTTATCTTAATCATGTCAAGTTCATAAACAATCTCCCTCTAACAATTTTATTTACTGCTTTATGTGCGTAAATTTGCATAGCATATTGCTGAAGAAATGTTATGTAAAATGGACTGCCATTGCCAATAACAAACATTTTGAACAAGTACGGTTGGGTTACTTTTAAAACATTTGATGAAACTGTTACTAAATAAAATGAAAATCTTATACATTTTTTGCAAATACGTCATTCTACATTTGTACAAAATACCACCTGGTATTGATAGAGCACACTTGTGAGTTACTGACCACAGCAAAAATAAATCACATAATCTTTTAAAATTAGGTTTTTCTGTAAAATGGTACTTTCGCCCCTGCTCTCCCCTATTTCTATTTTTTCTGTCTCTAAATTATGTTGAGCTTTTCTTTTTCTTGATGGTGAAATGTTTTTATGTGCTTCGGTGACTTTGTTCCAGACATGAACATATAGAAATATACAAATATGGAATAAACAGGATGGACAAGTCATTTAAAAAAAATATTTACATCTGTATTTCTGTTGCATGTTTTAATTTGAAAACTGGAAATTTAAATCTTTGATATGATCCAGTGAGATGAGAGGTTGTGAAGTCGGGCCTAAATGAAATACTGCTGATCTTTCAGGAGATCTTTCCTTTAGTCCCCTCAGAGCCGCGTTAACATGAGCGAGTTCTCCTGGTGGTACTGATACTGCGGCTCCACGAGGGGGCGCTACTCCCCCAGTTTTACTCACCCTCCATACAAATGAACGGAGAAGCGACACGCCTGACCGGGTCAGAGCTTCTGACACAATGATTGGTTGATTTAGGAGGATGATGATGAGAGCAGCTGCTGGTGCAGATCCAGATTCCTTCAGCTCAAAGAAAACTGAAATCATTTTTACTTTAGGAAAATTATCAATACACGACTCCCGGTGGGGAGGAATTTATTATTATTATTATTATTGATCCATGAAAACTCTGAAATTCACATTATTTCTCAGTTGTTCTGACCTAAACTTTGTTTTTTCCTTCTTTGGTTTTTCTGCAGCAGTGGAAGGAAATGATCCACATTTCTACAGTAAACCCGTTGGAACAGCCTGTTAATTCACCTCAGAAGCTTTAGTTGGACTGTATTATATATATTCTATATAATATTAATGAAGGCAGACAGAGCAGCTGGTCATCAGTTGATCCTACAGTGAAATAATGAAGAAAACTCCTTCATTTAATTGTTCATTTTAGAACTGAAAATGTCTGTTTTGGTGACGGAAACGTTGTTTCTAAGAGTTGGGAGTGTGAATAGCAGCTGTGCCGGCGTTGGAAGTATTAATGAAAGAGTCCAACAGTAGTACTGTGATATCCACGTACAGTAGTTGTTTTTTTTTTTAAATATATATCTCTGTTGATGTGAATGACTTAAAATAAAACACACACAGATCATAAGTTAATATAACAGCATTCTTTATTTTAAATAGAAACTTTGATTCTACAAACGGCCCCGTTGTTATAAACCTCTGAGTGTAACAGCGCCACCTGGTGGTGGAAAAGTGATGTAATGTCAGTGTCACTGCTTCAGTGGGTATAGATGTGTACATATAGCGTAGGAGGAATGAAACAGGTCCAGGTCCTGCAGATGGACCTGATCCAGATAAAGGACTTTTGTTGGAGAGTGATGCAGGAGGCAGACACCTGACCAGGTCACCTCCTTCCCGCTCTAACTGATGAGCTCGGTCCCAGCAGGTATTAGCCTATCTGGGTTAAACAGGAGCGGAGTGTGCTGGCCTCCGGAGCACAGGGACTGATGAGTGTCTGAAGGTGACAGCCAGCAGCCGCAGGGACGCAGCACGTCCCGGCTGTCTGCGTAAAGGCGCGCGCCGGATCACAAAATGGTTCCTGATGACTGCTGCACGCGAACGCACCCAAACTCTGAATTTCAGCCTTTTTCCAGGTTTCTGAATCAGCAGCAGCAGCAGCGCGGAGCCAGGCCGGACTGAGCCGAGAGATGAGGAGAAGAAAACGGGTCTGTGTGCGCAGCCCGCCGGCGCACATCTCCATCTACCAGTGCGCAATAATTGAAATGGCGCATTTGGCCGCGGGCGGCTGGAAGGGCAGAATGCATGACGATAGACGTCATTTGGCTCCAGAGCCAGAGGGATGTTTGATGTTGCTGAAACAGAGGAGCTGTCGGGAGGAGAACGCGGAGGAGGAGGACGGTACCGGGACGGCTTCTGCTGAAGGTTCGCATGTTTGGTGGCTTTTAGATTCTTCGGATAAATCATCCCACATCTTCCCGTCCACGGCGCGCAGAGACCGCAACACACCGCCCGCGTTATTGTATCCTAATCCTGGCCCCCGGGGGGTCTGAAGGGCCCCGGGCAGCACTTCTCTTTCAGCCCTCCTCTTTATTCTTTCGGCGGAGACACGGACAGACACTCACACACGCACCGGAGGACGGCGAGGCGGACTGACGAGGACGCGCAGTGAAGAGCAGCCGGTACCAGACCTCCAACCCCGGGACGCAGCAGACACACGCCGGTCTCCATGTCTTCTGTGTCGGTGTCCTCTCAGGTAAGAACCCGCTGACTCACAGGCCCGAAGCTTCCCGGCAGGTTTACGCTCAAATCTTCAAGCTCACGATGTAAAATCCCGAAACTCCGGTTTCGACTAGAGCCGATACGCGCTGTTGCTAAAGAGCCACCAAATTCCATTTAAAATGTGGCAGTTTTAAGGATCCGTTTATATCGAAACACATATAGAAACGCTACACCAGAGCTTTAAACCTCCTGTAATGCTGTGACACAGTGTTAAATTCGGCAACATGAATTGTTCCACACCAGGATGTATTTTCACATAAGGTGAACTTTTACTGTTTCTCCTGCCGTGTTTATCAGGTCGGCTTGTCGGGCGGAAACATGTGACTCTGTGGTCGAGGATCAAAACTGGCTTTTAGTTTATGGATATATTATGTCCTGAACTGACCCAAAGGCCGTGCACTACAGTAAAAAGCTCTTAAATCAGAGTCGGTGTGCTGATCAGCGAGGCCGCATTAAATGTGAAGGTTTTTAAATGGAGTCTGGCGCGTGTTGATGTTCCCACACGAGCGAGAGCGGCGCAGACTCGGAGCAGGTTTCTCCATTGAAACAGGTCATTTACGGTATTAAAGTGAACATGAGACGGTTTCAGAGAAATTAAACGAATGGTCAAATCTAAAAGTCGATTTGTTTAACATCTGTTCACGTGACTTATTGGTTCGTTTTGTAAATCTGCATTTTATGTGATTCTCACCAGTTTTTTTTCCTGAATTGAAACATTAATCATCAGATGAAAGGACTGAGCTCTGGTTTAGAGTTAGTCACACTGAGTGACAGCAGCCTCAGGTTTCTCCCTTTATTATGCGTGACTCTGGTGTCCCCTCCGGGGTCTGAGCCTGTGACCAGCAGAGAGCTGCAGACAGCAGGGCGCGCTGTTATTTCCCGTGGTTTTAACACTGACCCTGGTGTAGCAGCAGAGACGGAGAGAGAGGGGAGCAGGGTTTGTCAGTTCGGCCCGGGGCGGCGTGCAGGCCGCGGGGCAGAGACTCTGAAAGCTGCCGCCCGCCTCCTGTTCACCTTTCATGCTTCAGAGCTCTGCTTTACAAACCGGGGGGGGGGGGGGGTCAATTAATCCAGACTGAGCCCAGCAGCCCCCAGGTCATCACCATCCCCCGCTGCTCCATGAATACTCCACCCCTGCAGTCTGGAGACCTGCCTGTCCCCTGACGGAGGCTGTACACGAGTACCAGTACAACAACATACAAATACTGCATTATAAGGAAGAGTCCAGTTCAGTGATCAGCTGTCAGCTTTATGAAGTATCAGCTGTAAAAGTACACAAGTATTCTCAGTTTCATGTAGGGAGGCCGGACCTGAAACCTCGAAGTCCAGCCTCAGAACCCTCAGAGTCTTCTTCTGTGTCACATTTGTTTAAAGGTGAAGTTCATCTGTAATTGAGCACAAACACTAAGAGGTTTGGTTTGAAGCAGGGAGGGGATGCGAGGGGAACCAGAAGCTGATTGGTCCTCCCGTTTACATTCTGACACTGATTGGTGCTTTGGAGGGAGAACTTTATAGAACCAAGTTGATTTCAATAGAACCCTTTTATTTTGTTGCTGTTAGAGCTCAGGTGTGTTCTGACCTATTGGACAGGATGGTGGTCCCGGTATAGAACCCCGCTCTGTGAGGGGTTTGCACGTTCTCCTCGCGGTGTTAGAGCTCATAATGACATCCTCCTTTCTGTCCACTCTGGTTCTGGTGCCATTTTAGTCTGGATCTCAATGGACCATGATCTTCTTTTAAAAGGCCTAGAAGTCTGTGTGCAGGGCACAACTTGAAAGTGATTTAGGTCCTACCTGAGAGAAACAAGTTTTAAAATGGGAAATTGTTGGCGTTTCCCTGCTTCTATTAAATGTGGCGTACCTCAAGACTCAACCTTGGGCCCTCTCTTATTCCTGTTATAAATGCTTTTTCATCTTTGAGAAGGACAATATTTTGATTCACTGTTATGCAGATGACTCACAGTTTTACACACCAGTTAAAACTGGTGTCAGTTCTGAGATTATGGGCTATTTTGCCTCCTCAACACGTCTTCTTACAGTCTCATTTGCATATTTAAACAACATTTTCAAAAGAACCTGTAATACAAGAAAATGTTGTCTTAATGTGAGCAATCAAAGTTTCATGATGATATCGGTAATTTTTTTTACCCTGTTCACCTGCAGCGTCTCGCCTTAATTCTCTTGGTGTCCCGACTGCAAATTTGCATAATGTAGTTCAGAATTTTAACAAGCAAGTCTCCCCCCTGCACGTCTGTCCCATAATGCACTGTGTCTCCCAGAAAATCGATTACAAGTGTTTTAGTATTCACATGTTTATTTTGTTTGATTAGCATTACGTTTAATTACAAATTAAACGTAAAGATTTTGAAAAGGTTTCAATATTTCAGTCCAGTCTTCTTTTCATTCATGTGTACTAGTATTTGTGTATTTGTGTCAGCTCCTGGTGTCACCATCAGAAACATGTTGGGTTCTCCCGTCAGACCTGAACCCCTGGCACAGATCTGCACAGTGGCTGAATTCTGCTCCATGAATGTGAAGTACTTTTACCTTTGTTACCTGTGACAGGAGGGGCGGAGCATGTCCAGGATGTCTCTGAGCCGCTCACCTGTGTCCCCCATGACCGCCCAGGGCATCCCGTCAGCCGCCCAGCTCACCAAGTCTAACGCCCCAGTCCACATAGATGTGGGGGGGCACATGTACACCAGCAGCCTGGCGACGCTCACCAAATACCCCGAGTCCAGGTAAGTCCACCGGGACCTCAGGTGACCAGGTGGTCATAAACTTCAGAACATCACCCTGGAAGTACTCCCAGCAGTACCACAGTGTAGAAATACGAGTAAAAGTCCTGCGTTCAGAATTTATAAACGTACAAGCACTAAAATATGCTGAAAGTACCAACAGTACTCATTGTGCATATTTATAGATATTACAGGAGGAATTGATTCATGTGCTCATCACTTTAAAGTTGCAGCTGATGAGGGTGGAGATACTTTTAATCACTTTATAAAAAACTTTAGCATTTATTAGTAGATTATATTTAATATTAATAATCTGAAAAGTTAAAATTACAGTATTTCCCTCTGACACGTACTGCAGTACAAGTAAAAAGTAAAATATAAGCACTTCAAGTAAAGTGACTAGAAATAAAAGTATTTGACACAATAACAAAGTTTCAGCACAGCTGACCTCAGATCAGGAGGAGGAGGAGAGAGGGGACGAGGAAGGAGGAGGCGGGAGGGGAGGAGGTTAGGAGGGGGGAGAGAGGAGGAGGGAGACAGGGGAGAAGGGAGGGGGACAAAGGGATGAAGGAGGAGGAGGA
>NC_060171.1:2690852-2691159 GCF_021292245.1 Micropterus dolomieu
GGACGAGGAGGGAGGAGAGAGGGGATGAGGAGTGAGGAGGAGGAAGGAGAGATGGGACGAAGGGATGAAGGAGGAGGAGAGAGGGGACGAGGAGGGAGGAGGAGGGAGACAGGGGAGAAGGGAGGGAGACAAAGGGATGAAGGAGGAGGAGGAGGGAGGAGAGAGGGGACGAGGAAGGAGGGGAGGAGGAGGAGGAGGAGAGAGGGGACGAAGGGATGGAGGAGGAGGGAGGAGAGAGGAGGAGAGAGGGGACGAAGGGATGAAGGAGGAGGGAGGAGGAGAGAATTGATGACGTGAACATGATTCT
>NC_060171.1:2691179-2694082 GCF_021292245.1 Micropterus dolomieu
GGGGACGAAGGGATGAAGGAGGAGGAGAGAGGGGACGAGGAGGGAGAAGGAGGGAGACAGGGGAGAAGGGAGGGAGACAAAGGGATGAAGGAGGAGGAGGAGGGAGGAGAGAGGGGACGAGGAAGGAGGGGAGGAGGAGGAGGAGAGAGGGGACGAGGAGGGAGGAGACGAAGGGATGAAGGAGGAGGAAGGAGATGAGGAGGTTAGGAGGGGGGAGAGAGGGGACGAAGGGATGAAGGAGGAGGAGGAGGGAGAAGACGAAGAGGGAGACGGGACGAGGAGGGAGGGAGACAGGGGAGGAGGAGGGAGGGGGGGAGGAGGAGGAGGAGAGAGGGGACGAAGGGATGAAGAAGGAGGAGGAGGAGGGAGGGGACGAAGAGGGAGACGGGGGAGGAGGAGGGAGGGGACGAAGAGGGAGACGGGGGACGAGGAGGAAGGAGAGCGGGGACGAAGGGATGAAGGAGGAGGAGAGAGGGGACGAGGAGGGAGGAGAGAGGGGATGAGGAGGGAGGAGGAGGAAGGAGAGAGGGGACAAAGGGATGAAGGAGGAGGAGAGAGGGGACGAGGAGGGAGGAGGAGGGAGACAAAGGGATGAAGGAGGAGGAGGAGGGAGGAGAGAGGGGACGAGGAAGGAGGGGAGGAGGAGGAGGAGAGAGGGGACGAAGGGATGGAGGAGGAGGGAGGAGAGAGGAGGAGAGAGGGGACGAAGGGACGAAGGAGGAGGGAGGAGAGAGGAGGAGAGAGGGGACGAAGGGATGAAGGAGGAGGGAGGAGGAGAGAATTGATGACGTGAACATGATTCTTTTCCTTCTGGATCAATCAGCTGATTATTTCCTCCGTCAGTCGATTGGCTGGTTTGTAAAGATTCTCCGTCACAGGTCCTCAGAGCGAAACGTTCATCTAATTCACGATCAACCATTTTATTATTCTCCAACGGTCAGAGCAGTTTTCTGTAAATCGATCAATCGTCTCATCTCGTTCATCTTCATGTTTGAGCAGACAAACGTTTCCTCAGACGGCTGCTCGCCGTACTTTCCGTCAGACCGGAGGAAACGGAGCAGCTGGGGACAACTTCCAGCGGCAGATGAATCTACATGTGGGGCTGTAGTGAGTGTTTGGGGCAACAGGGCGGTGAATGTGGGTCAGAATAAAGGACAGAGTGATGAAGGATCGTGTGACCCGGGGCGGCAGCGAGGCTCCCCGGTGGCGTGACTTCCTGTTGTTCTGCTCTCCGCAGGATCAGTCGCCTGTTCAACGGCACCGAGCCCATCGTGCTGGACAGTCTGAAGCAGCACTACTTCATCGACAGAGACGGAGACATCTTCCGCTATATCCTCAGCTTCCTGCGCACCTGCAAGCTGCTGCTGCCGGAAGACTTCAAGGTGAGCGAGCTGGAAACACGACACTAACGATCCACCTGGGAACGCAGGATCCGTCCGGCGACCTCATCATCACTCTGAAGCTACAGTGTGCAGCTAACTGAAGTGTGACCGCGTTAACGGCTGCAGTCTTAAAGAACGTGCAGAGCTGCTGGCGGAGCAGAGGAAGTAGAACACCTGAGGCATGCTGGGAAACGTGTTCGTTCACATGCGGGTGTAGTTTGTTAGCGGACGATAAAAAATAAAGACATAAACAACAACAAGTTTTCAAGTCCAAATTATATCATCATTTTAAATAAACACATACAAAATAGAATTCACCATTTGGCCAAAACGTCCAAAAGTGGCGCCGCTTATTGAGCTTTGTCACTGGCATCAGTTTGTTTACAGTCAATCAGTCACAGTTATCACCAACAGGACCTGAAGGCAACATGAGTCTTCTGTCTTCTTTGTTGGGGTGTCACTCATGATTCCACGCCCCTCTCAGTTGAAGCCACGCCCCCTCCGCAAAATCAGGGCCAAAAGTCTGAAACTGAAAAAAAAAAAAAACTTATCTAAAAAAAATTTGATTAAAAAGTGGAACTTAAAACAATTAGTCCTCAATTATCAAAATTTATAAAAGTGAAAGATTAAAATTTATAATTTATTCAAAATAATTCCATAATTTAATCAACATTTTATTTAAACTGAAAACAAAACACTTAAACACTTATTTTTATTTTGATTACATGGTTTTATTTTTCAAGTTTAAGACCAAAACTTAAATGTTCAATTACAAGTTGTAATTTTTCTCTTACAGTTTTTTTTTCTTCTTTCAAATTAGCAAAACATTTGGCCCTGATTTAGCTCCATAAGTGGACAGATGGATTTTCAGCCACAGAACAAAATATACAAGAAATATATAATTAAAATCTGGCTACAAGGATCTCTAACATTCTGTGTAGTTGAAAAATATTTTTTTCCAAATCCAGTTTTCTGAGAATAAAAGGATTTTACAGTTATTGCTGATCTTGCATCTGCACGTCCCTCCCATACTTTTGAACTTTATGATGCAGTGTGTCAAAATGACAGAGCTGTAAAACCTGAACCCGGTCTTGTGCTCAGTCCTGGCTCTGGGACTACACAAATCAGTACTTAGTTTGTCTGTTAAGATATTTATTGTGTTGAAGAAAACAGATTTAACTTAATTTTCCTGCTGCACAATAGTTGAAAACAGATTTAATCTCAGGTTTGTTCTGAGCAGAGAGAAAAGTTTAAACCACATTAACTTTCAGTGAGGAGCAGAAACTGAATGATTTGACATTTATCCTGATAATTCTTGATATCTAATGATGTGAAAGGTTTTATCATGACAACATGTGCTAACTGACCTTTCATCAAGTAAACCAGAACCACAGTGATAAAACAGCTGGGAGTCGTTCAGGAACGTTTCTCAGTTAAACAGGGACCAGGATAAAAACCGCAGGGACAGAAGTCGTCGACCTTCGTGACGTTCTCCTCGTTAAGTTCAACAAACAGCATTCT
>NC_060171.1:2694182-2696478 GCF_021292245.1 Micropterus dolomieu
GACAGAGTGATGAAGGATCGTGTGACCCGGGGCGGCAGCGAGGCTCCCCGGTGGCGTGACTTCCTGTTGTTCTGCTCTCCGCAGGATCAGTCGCCTGTTCAACGGCACCGAGCCCATCGTGCTGGACAGTCTGAAGCAGCACTACTTCATCGACAGAGACGGAGACATCTTCCGCTATATCCTCAGCTTCCTGCGCACCTGCAAGCTGCTGCTGCCGGAAGACTTCAAGGTGAGCGAGCTGGAAACACGACACTAACGATCCACCTGGGAACGCAGGATCCGTCCGGCGACCTCATCATCACTCTGAAGCTACAGTGTGCAGCTAACTGAAGTGTGACCGCGTTAACGGCTGCAGTCTTAAAGAACGTGCAGAGCTGCTGGCGGAGCAGAGGAAGTAGAACACCTGAGGCATGCTGGGAAACGTGTTCGTTCACATGCGGGTGTAGTTTGTTAGCGGACGATAAAAAATAAAGACATAAACAACAACAAGTTTTCAAGTCCAAATTATATCATCATTTTAAATAAACACATACAAAATAGAATTCACCATTTGGCCAAAACGTCCAAAAGTGGCGCCGCTTATTGAGCTTTGTCACTGGCATCAGTTTGTTTACAGTCAATCAGTCACAGTTATCACCAACAGGACCTGAAGGCAACATGAGTCTTCTGTCTTCTTTGTTGGGGTGTCACTCATGATTCCACGCCCCTCTCAGTTGAAGCCACGCCCCCTCCGCAAAATCAGGGCCAAAAGTCTGAAACTGAAAAAAAAAAAAACTTATCTAAAAAAAATTTGATTAAAAAGTGGAACTTAAAACAATTAGTCAAGATTAAAATTTATAATTTATTCAAAATAATTCCATAATTTAATCAACATTTTATTTAAACTGAAAACAAAACACTTAAACACTTATTTTTATTTTGATTACATGGTTTTATTTTTCAAGTTTAAGACCAAAACTTAAATGTTCAATTACAAGTTGTAATTTTTCTCTTACAGTTTTTTTTTCTTCTTTCAAATTAGCAAAACATTTGGCCCTGATTTAGCTCCATAAGTGGACAGATGGATTTTCAGCCACAGAACAAAATATACAAGAAATATATAATTAAAATCTGGCTACAAGGATCTCTAACATTCTGTGTAGTTGAAAAATATTGTTTTCCAAATGCAGTTTTCTGAGAATAAAAGGATTTTACAGTTATCGCTGATCTTGCATCTGCACGTCCCTCCCATACTTTTGAACTTTATGATGCAGTGTGTCAAAATGACAGAGCTGTAAAACCTGAACCCGGTCTTGTGCTCAGTCCTGGCTCTGGGACTACACAAATCAGTACTTAGTTTGTCTGTTAAGATATTTATTGTGTTGAAGAAAACAGATTTAACTTAATTTTCCTGCTGCACAATAGTTGAAAACAGATTTAATCTCAGGTTTGTTCTGAGCAGAGAGAAAAGTTTAAACCACATTAACTTTCAGTGAGGAGCAGAAACTGAATGATTTGACATTTATCCTGATAATTCTTGATATCTAATGATGTGAAAGGTTTTATCATGACAACATGTGCTAACTGACCTTTCATCAAGTAAACCAGAACCACAGTGATAAAACAGCTGGGAGTCGTTCAGGAACGTTTCTCAGTTAAACAGGGACCAGGATAAAAACCGCAGGGACAGAAGTCGTCGACCTTCGTGACGTTCTCCTCGTTAAGTTCAACAAACAGCATTCTTTCTGTCTGTCTGTGATTCTGACGCTTTAATCAGCGCCGGCGGCTGCAGAGTCGCTTACAGTGTGTTTTCCTAAATCACTGTGAGTGTGTTGCATCTCCCTGCCTGTAGTTAGCGAGCGCTGCCTGTTATTCTGCTCAGGATGACTAAAACGCCCCGCAGACACAACCCCTCTTTGTAAAACACATCTACCCCTCAGCCGGAGAGGGGGGGGGGGGGAGCGTGCCGCCCCGGGCCAGCAGCGGCGAGGAGTAAAAACTGTGTTTCACCGGCGGAGGAAGAAGCACTCAGATCAGCAGAAGCAGAAATAACAGAGCCTTTCCTTCCTTCATCACTTCCTCTCTCCTTCTTTCCTTCCTTCATCACTTCCTCTCTCCTTCTTTCCTTCCTTCCCCTCCCTCTCTCCTTCCCCCTCCCCTCCCTCTCTCCTTCCCCCTCTCCTCCCTCTCTCCTTCCCCTTCTCCTCCCTCTCTCCTTCCCCCTCCCCCTTTGCCCTCTCCCCTCTCTCCTTCCCCCTCTCTCCTTCCCCTCCCTCTCTCCTTCCCCCTCCCCCTTTGCCCTCTCCCCTCTCTCCTT
>NC_060171.1:2696578-2698170 GCF_021292245.1 Micropterus dolomieu
CCCCATTCCCTCTCTCCTTCCCCATTCCTTCTCTCCTTCCCTCTTCCCTTCCTCCCTCTCTCCTTCCCTCTTCCCTTCCTCCCTCTCTCCTTTCCTCTTCCCTTCCTCCCTCTCTCCTTCCCCATTCCCTCTCTCCTTCCCCATTCCCTCTCTCCTTCCCCATTCCCTCTCTCCTTCCCCATTCCTTCTCTCCTTCCCTCTTCCCTTCCTCCCTCTCTCCTTCCCTCTTCCCTTCCTCCCTCTCTCCTTTCCTCTTCCCTTCCTCCCTCTCTCCTTTCCTCTTCCCTTCCTCCCTCTCCCCTTCCCTCTTCCCTTCCTCCCTCTCCCCTTCCCCATTCCCTCTCTCCTTCCCCATTCCTTCTCTCCTTCCCTCTTCCCTTCCTCCCTCTCTCCTTCCCCATTCCCTCTCTCCTTCCCTCCTCTCCTTCCCTCTTCCCTTCCTCCCTCTCTCCTTCCCTCTTCCCTTCCTCCCTCTCTCCTTCCCTCTTCCTTCCTTCCTTCCCTCCTCTTTCCTTCCTTCCCAATGATCTGAAAGCACAAAAACCGAGCTCCGAGATTCTTTTGTACGTTTCACTTTTCAGAATCAGTTTCAGCAGCTGTCGTTTCCTGCAGCGTTCTGGCAGCTAAACTACACTGCAGGTCAGCCGCCATGTTTGTAGTTCTTCTGTAAATCTAAGTAGCTCGAGTCCTTAAATGGTCCAAAAGTTAAAAGATCTAAAATTAACAATTAAATGAAGGAGTTTGGCTCATTATAGATTAGGATAGATCGATAGATCAATCGCTGACCTGAACTTGGTCTTTCCCGTCTCTGGTTTCTGGAACGTCACTACATCTGTCCCATCTGTCCCGTCTGTCCTGTCTGTCCCCGTCAGGACTTCCCCCAGCTGTACGAGGAGGCTCGGTTCTACCAGCTGACCCCGATGGTGCGGGAGCTGGATCGCTGGCAGGCGGAGCGAGAGGCTCAGCGGGCGGCGCCCTGCGAGTGTCTGGTGGTTCGCGTCACGCCCGACCTGGGCGAGAGGATCGCACTGAGCGGAGAGAAGGTTCTGATCGAGGAGGTCTTCCCCGAGACTGGAGACGTCATGTGTAACTCTCTCAACGCCGGCTGGAACCAGGACCCCACCCACGTCATCCGCTTCCCCCTCAACGGGTACTGCAGACTCAACTCTGTCCAGGTGAGCTCACACCTGCTCAGGTCAGGGCTCCTTCTGCGTACAGGCGAAGCCAGAACAGCCAAGAACAGAACCAGAATCTTTCTTTCTTGATCCGGATCAAATGAAGTGAACTGCAGGCGTGAAAGAGAAACCAGCTGGACTCCTTTAGACTACTTTAGACCAGAGTCCAGCTGGTCTCCTTTAGACCAGAGTCCAGCTGGTCTCCTTTAGGCTACTTTAGACCAGAGTCCAGCTGGTCTCCTTTAGACCACTTTAGACCAGAGTCCAGCTGGTCTCCTTTAGACCACTTTAGACCAGAGTCTAGCTGGACTCCTTTAGGCTACTTTAGACCAGAGTCCAGCTGGTCTCCTTTAGACCACTTTAGACCAGAGTCTAGCTGGACTCCTTTAGGCTACTTTAGACCAGAGTCCAGCTGGT
>NC_060171.1:2698190-2705560 GCF_021292245.1 Micropterus dolomieu
TCCGGATCAAATGAAGTGAACTGCAGGCGTGAAAGAGAAACCAGCTGGACTCCTTTAGACTACTTTAGACCAGAGTCCAGCTGGTCTCCTTTAGACCACTTTAGACCAGAGTCTAGCTGGACTCCTTTAGACTACTTTAGACCAGAGTCCAGCTGGTCTCCTTTAGACCAGAGTCCAGCTGGTCTCCTTTAGACCACTTTAGACCAGAGTCTAGCTGGACTCCTTTAGGCTACTTTAGACCAGAGTCCAGCTGATCTCCTTTAGGCTACTTTAGACCAGAGTCCAGCTGGTCTCCTTTAGACCAGAGTCCAGCTGGTCTCCTTTAGACCACTTTAGACCAGAGTCCAGCTGGTCTCCTTTAGACCACTTTAGACCAGAGTCCAGCTGGTCTCCTTTAGACCACTTTAGACCAGAGTCTAGCTGGACTCCTTTAGGCTACTTTAGACCAGAGTCCAGCTGGTCTCCTTTAGACCACTTTAGACCAGAGTCCAGCTGGACTCCTTTAGACCAGAGTCCAGCTGGTCTCCTTTAGACCACTTTAGACCAGAGTCCAGCTGGTCTCCTTTAGACCCTTTAGAGTCCAGCTACCTTTGACTCGTAGATGTACCAGGACCGGCTGACTGAGTCTCAGTTCAGGTCACATGAACAGATTCTTCCCACCTCATCAACACGGCCCGGGACCCCGGGGCCCCCACTGACTCTCGCGGCCCCCCTTAATGTTTCACATCAGACCTGTTTATTTTACTGCACCTGTAGATGCTGTCAGTTCTTTAGTTGTTGCACCAGAACAGAATCTGGTCTGTGTAATAAAGTCTGTTACCTGAAACCCTGTCCGTCCGTCCGCCTGCAGGTCCTGGAGCGTCTGTTTCAGAAGGGCTTCAGCATCAAGGCGTCCTGCGGCGGGGGGGTCGACTCGTCCCAGTTCAGCGAGTACGTCCTGTGTCGTGACCTGCGGCACAGCCAGTCCATCACCAGCACCCCGATCCGGATCAAACAGGAACCTCTGGACTAACCACCACCCTTTGCGGACAGTCTGAGTCCAGC
This sequence comes from Micropterus dolomieu, assembly GCF_021292245.1. Lineage (NCBI taxonomy): Eukaryota > Metazoa > Chordata > Actinopteri > Centrarchiformes > Centrarchidae > Micropterus > Micropterus dolomieu. The sequence goes on from NC_060171.1 coordinate 2,699,235, forward strand.
TGGAGGACGAAGACGTTCAGGACACATGTCGGGACTGGCAGACCTTTGACCTCTGCTGACCTTTGACCTCTCAGTCTGAAGAGACTCTGATCCTCTCTGGTTTGATATGAACAGCTTGCTGCGGGCGCATAACTCTTTTATAAACCATTCTGAAAATATGTTTATGTATCTGTTAGTTTTGTGTCTCGTTCTCACCTTTAAACTCTGTAATGAACTCAAAGCTGCTTCTTTATCATTTTCTTTATTTCATTTTTTTTGCAAAGGTACAAACAACTGTAAAATTGCATTGCCCGAAATGCGTCAGGTTGAATACAGAATGTAGGAAATATAAATAGTCGCAAAAATTGTGTCCTTCCGACAGGTGATCCTGTATGTGGGCGCTCTGCAGACCGCCTGCACATACAGCCCACACACCTCAGCTTCAGTTAGCAGGTGGATACTATACAGACCAAATGCCCGATACGAGGGGAGAAAAAAAAAAAGACATGTAAAGCGTTAAAAACCTTCAATGTACACACTTTCCAAAAAAGATCTCCTTAAAAAGTTTCAACAGCAAACTGCATCTTCAGGAGGAGGGGGAGCAGGACGAGGAGGGGGGCAGGAGGAGCAGGGGGAGAAGGAGGAGAAGAAGGAGGGGAAGAAGGAGGGGAAGAAGGAGGGGGAGGAGGGGGGAGTAGGAGGAGGAGCGCTGCAGGAATGTGATGTGTGGTGTTAGCCTTCTTGAACGTAGCCTGAGTGAGCGTTGAGTCTGCAGGAGAGCCAGCTCCCTGATGAAGAGCAACATCTCCTCTCAGAGTCACATGCTCAGTCTGCACATATGAAGCTACAGACGCTTAGCTTAGCTTAGCTTAGCATAAAACAGCTGGCCTGGGGCGGACCAATTCCTCAAAAGCTCAAAAACTAAAATGTTGCTGAGCTGCAGAGATGTCCTGTCGTTTACGTTTGCTTTTCAGAGAGAATTATGTAAAAATCATAATGTCCTCCAAAATCACAGATGGAATATCAGTCCAAATAATCAGGCGTCGTCCAAAAGGGAACGGACCCAGCTGCTCTGAATCTGAGGTTTCATCTGGACAAACACTGAAGTTTTAAAGCTACAATTAGTTTTTGTGCCGTCTTCTCTGATCAGTCGTTCCACAACACCTGAGACACGCTGTGGTCGTACGTTCCCCCAGTAGGACCACAGCGTGCTTTCATACTTTAAATGGGATAAAACGTGTTCATCTGTGCTGACCCAGGCTAACTGTTTCCCCCCGTTTCCACTCTTTATGCTAAGCTAAGCATATTGAACATGAGCTGAACATGTGACTCAGAGAGGAAGATGTGTCACTAAATGTTGGACTGTTGCTTCAAGTCTGTCGGCCGTCACCGCCATCAGCATCATTACCCCCCCCCCCCCCCCCCCACACACACACAGTCTAAAACGATCTGTTTCGTCCTCGTTCATTCGACCATCGCAGCGGCACAGTTCTGACGTCCCTCTGACAACAACGATCATAAAACTAATAAGTCCCTCCCGCCCTGCAGCGGCGGAAAACTTAAAAAGAAAAAGTGACGGTTGAATGTAAGACCTCACACATCTGAGCGTGCTCAGAAAACTTTAAAAAAACAAACCGAGGAGCCCACGAGCCCGGCGTCCTGAGTGGCAGCTGAGGGCAACAAACGGCAGGCAGTCTACGTGGAAATGGTCGGAAAGATGAGACGGGAAAGGCACCTCTGTAGGTACAGCGCTGGAGTCGACGCGGCGTCAGGATCAGCACGCCGTCTGGAAACTCTGACCGAGAGGGCCTCGTTTCAGACCTGCGCGTTCCTCACTGTTAAAGAGTCTCAGCGTGAGTCTCCAGGTGACTCCAGGAGTCGGGGAGTTCTCCTGCACACGTTTGAAAGTAGTCCGACGCCCTCAGGGTCTCAGAGGGATCCGTGTGAAGTCTGCTGAATGTCCTCGGGTGAAAACAAAACTGCAACTGGACCTCCACCCAACTGTCAGAGTTGCATTGTGGGTAATGAGGGCGACAGGTTTGGACAGGAGAGAAGAATGTGAGGAATAAAAACGGAGCTCTCTGGTTCTGCTGTCTGACACCAGAATCTGATTGACCTCGTACCTGCAGCCATCAGCGGGTTCTGCTGAGCTCGGAGAATCCAACACTGAGGAAGCTGCAGTTGCTTCTTAGCTTCCTCCACCTGAACGAGCAAGACGAGATGTAAACCTGGAAGAGGGTTCAGGTGAGTCCAGGTTACAGGGTGCTGAGGGGACTGAAGACCCCATCCGTGACGATGAAACACCTTTGAGGATATGAGGACTGGAGGTTGAAGTGTGATCCGGTTTGTGGTCTGCGGGGGGCGGGGAGCTCGTCCTTACTTCAGTAGCGCCTTGTAGAGCATGAGCGAGCGAGCCGTGGAGCGCTCCTGCTCCAGGCAGAAGATGAAGTCCCTGAGGTTAACTCGTGTGATCCGCTGACGGAGCTGCTGGCGGGAGGAGGCGGCGGCCGGGGAGGAGCCGGCGCCCGAGCCTGAAGCCACCTGAGGGGAGAGACAGAGCAGCATTAGGCCGGGTCAGTGCTTCAGAAATACCAGAACAACGTTCACACCGCAACACCAGGGCTCCTGACAGGACCTGAAAACCAGCTGGATTCATTCAGTCCACCTCCTGAACCTCTGATGAAACCGGCCCTCTGTCAGATAACTGTCTCTTTAATAAAACTAACAGCTGTGAGAGGATGTCCAGGACAGATGAGAGGTGGTTTAATATCAGTACATTCAGAAATGAGCACACTGTTGAAACTACAACCTGATCTGTGCATCAGTAAGTATTTAATTAATTAATTTACTTAACTTTTCTTTACAGACTCACAGGTGAAATGTTTAAAGCTGGTCTCTATGCTGGCAGTGGTTTGAGCTTTTTTATGCTGAAAAACTAATAATAATAATATTGCATTTTATTTGTAATGCACTTTATATTTAAACAAATCCCAAAGTGCTTCATGGGGAAAAACAGGTAAGTGCTGAAAATAAAAACAATAAGGCAAAGAAAAGGGGCAAGAGTCCAGGAAAAAGCTCTCCTAAAAGGTTTTAAGACCGCGTTTAAAAGCATCGTATTGACCTTTTCAGACGGCCCCTACTCCTCCTACAGTAACAGGAGCGTTGGACAGACGTTTGTGATCTTTGGTGATTTTCAGGTGATTAAACTTTTAAACGTCTGCCTGAATCAGCTCTCCAAGAGAACTGGGAGACATCCAGGCTTTAACTCGGAGCTGCTTTGGGAAACAGCCGTGAAACTAACTTCATCTAAACCTAATTACAGGTATCTGCAAGTGTACAGCTGATACGTTTCACTGTATGGAGGGATAGTTGGGTCAGATTTAAAACTAAAAGTCTAAATCCTGAAACTTAAAGTCTAAGTCGAAAATGAATTTGGTATTTAGGATTGGTCTTTTGGGGATGTGGGAATTTAGGATTTAGTGGTGTATACAAATGAGGAGGCTCAGCCCAAAGGCTGTAGGGAGGGTTTGAAAGGGCTGAGGCTCAGAGGCACTGTATGGACTGCAGGGGGAGCTCTGACTGCCAGCACACTGCGATGAAAGCAGGGCTGGACGGAGGACTATCATTTATAATACCATAACTAAAAGTGTACAGCATTTCTGTCAATGTGGCCTCACACACAAACAGTGAAAGGAATGCTATCCGTCTGACGAGAAAGCAGCGGACAGTACAGCAGGTAAGATATGCTAACATTAGCAAGTTAGCTATATTAGGCTAACTGTTGCTGACATGCATGCGTTACGTTACTATAGGTACATGCAGATTTTAAAATGACTAAATGACTAAATGACTACTTGCCCTATCCTAAACACCAAATGAATAATCCTCAAAAGACTTTAAGTTTGCCATTTAGACTTTTAGTTTTAGACTTTTAGTTTTCAATTTAGACTTTTAGTTTTAGACTTTTAGTTTTCAATTTAGACTTTTAGTTTTAGACTTTTAGTTTTCAATTTAGACTTTTAGTTTTTGATTTAGACTTTTAGTTTTAGACTGTTAATTTTCAATTTAGACTTTTAGTTTTTGATTTAGACTTTTAGTTTTTGATTTAGACTTTTAGTTTTTGATTTAGACTTTTAGTTTTAGACTTTTAGTTTTAAATCTGACCCAATAATCCCTCCATATCACTCTGGACCATCGACTTAAATCTAAAAGTGCATAAAATTCCCTCCTCAAACAGAAACAGAAGTTCAAACTCTGGACTTCAGCTCGGAACTGAACTGTATTTGTGAAGCTTCTGTGTTGATTCAGTTCAGCAGTAACATCTGAAGCTGTGGTCAGATGTGCTTTTATATTCCCTGTCACTACGAGGTGTTTCTGTTATTCTGTCCATCCCACTAGGACTTCCTGTTTCAGCTGTGCTGTGTTTGGTTTGATCCTGAATCATCAATAACAGCTTTAAGTGAGGTCTCCCGTCCAGACCTGCAGGAGGATCACCACACCTTCATGTCTCAGGTGTGCCTGCAGCCTGAGGCCAGGTAACGCCCGGGCCCTGCAGATACGACTCCTCTGCCGTCTCAGAGCTCTTGCTCCAACAAGCCCTCTTTCCCACCGCTGTTCAGGATGCAAACAGTCGTTCAATTCACAACAAAAGCACCAACTTGGAGCGTCTCTTCCCAGGAAGCTCAAAACGTCCCGAGGCGAGCTCCACGGGCCAAAGCCTCTGAAAGAAACTGCTGTCTGAAGGCGTGTGAATGTTCCCTGAACGCACCCTGAGGTCAGGACACAGCCTCAAATTGTGGGCGGAGTCTGTGATCACTGGGACACAACCAGTTTACCTGACGGTGAATAAAAATTAAAAATGTTTGCTGTCCACGTGAAGCCGAATGATGTTTGAGAGCCTGAAGTGCAAAATGTTGTAGAGACAACGGAGCTTCTATTTTCTACATGAGCCTGAAGGCAGAACCAGCACAAGACTGCAAACCAAACTCACAGCCACTGTGGATTCTTTCAGGCAGGGAGTATCGTTCACATCCGTCTCTTAACATCTTATTCTACAGCCGACCGGTACGAGAGTTTAAAGGCAGACATTCAGGATCAGTCTCCCATTTGGTTTTTGTTGCCCTCAGAGAAAACATTTCACTTTCTTTCTGGCCTTCTGGTGAATCCAGCTTTAACAGTGACCAGTGACCCTGAGTGATGATGTGAAACTACTAATCGAGCTGCAGCTGAGCGGAACACAGAAACTCCCCGAGGGTCAAGCTGCAACGATCAGTCAGTTTATTGCACTGATCCGATACGGACTCAGACAGCTGGATTGGCTATTGATGAGGGGGCCGATCTATTTAATCACACATGTACTGCTCTGGTACAACATTTAGCTAGGAGAGCTAACAAATCATTTAATTTGACAGTTAGGAAGGGATCGGTGCGTCCTGATTAATCTCTAAACCTTCCTCTGTTCTGATCGTTGAGTCGTGTGTTGAGCAGAACCTGCAAATTATCTCTGCTGTCAGTTTCTGTCTGATCTCTCTTTGTTCTGGACTGCAGGTCGACATGTGCAGAAACTAGTTTCCTGTTTTCTAGACTAAATCAATCGATTCATAAAGAAATTATTGGCTGACTGAATGATGGCTTCCTGCAGCTGCAGCACTGAGGCCTGATATTTGTTCCTGTGTTCACCTGTACTTTGAACACAGCTCTTCCTCCCGTGGTTCAGATAGCCGTGCAGCAGCAGCAGAGCCTGCGGGCAGGGCTGACAGCAGAGGATAGGAATGAAGCTCCAGGTCCACACAGGAACCCAGACTTTATGAAGCCAGGCAGCCTGCAGGCAAACACGCAGGCCTGCCCTCTGCAACCAGTCAGTTCACCTAAATATCTTTATGTTAAATCACTCGATCAAATCTTCAGGTTAAATCGATATTCATACACAACCGTGAAATGCTCCGGCCTAAGCCTGCAAAGAGCAACAACCTGAGTTGTGTGCAGTCTTACAGACGCCTGTCAGAGGTCGAGTGGAGGCGCTGCATCACATCTACTACTAATCTATTTACACGTCACTGGTCTGAACTCGATCACAGATCCTTAGTGAGGGAAGACAACTCCGCTCTGTAACACCTCTGTTCAGCCAGAGAGTTACCAACAGAGTGAGACATCTCCTCTAATACAGCCATCAGCTGATCTCACCTCAGTTTCAGCTTCACAGTTCGATCAGACCAGAATCAGCTCAGTGATCTGAGTGTACTGGGACTTCCTCCAGATCTTTGGTCCTGATGTCTTTAGCAAGCTCAGCTAGTGAAGAGGAGGCACCAGGGTCAAGTCTTTTCTTGGAGGGGGGGGGGGGGGGGCAT
>NC_060171.1:2705580-2707738 GCF_021292245.1 Micropterus dolomieu
TCATAGGGAGTGTCTTTTTCAATACAACTCATTTAATTCAAGTTCTATTAAAGTGGATCGTGTCTCTGATGGTATGGTGAAATGTTTCTGCACATGTCCACTCCTGTTGTTTCCTACTCTGAGCGTGACTCAGACATTACATGTTGTTCTCTGTGGAACTGAAAAGGTCTCACAAAGTCCTGCGTTCACCGAGACCTGCAGAAACACACCCCGGGAGGTAAAAAGGTAAAGCCGGGTAGCTGCTGCTGTTGTTTTTTTTAAACTGAGAAGAACAAAGCTCCTGCGTTGCTAGCGTGTATTCATAACAGGCTGACGCCCGGGGCGCTGCAGGAGGGAGGGGGAGGACGGGACTATCTGAAGCCTGATCGGGCCTGCAGTCGGGAGCTGAAGGGCGGACTGCAGCCGCCTGAGGGCGGATTAGAGAGGGAGGAGAACACACAGTCATTTGTGCTGAAAGAAACAGTTGGTGTGTGGATAAAACCAGAAGCAGCCTCGATGAATAAACGCTGCACGAAGCTGTGAGGAGCAATGAGGAGGACGTGACCTTGCTCACATCAACACATGACACGAACATAAAGGTCTGACTTCATCATCTTCTCCATCAGGGTTTCCATCGTTTACCTCCATCAGCCAATGAGCTTGTGTTCTCACGGCGGCAGCAGGAGGTTGGGTTTGAGCTGCGTGTTGAAGGAAATTTGGCGACGTGTTTCTGCTGCCCCCCCGTGGCCAAAAGGAGGTCTGGCTGCAGGTTTAAGGCTTTTTAATCCCCTCTGAGAAACTGACTTCGGTGCTTTCTAAGACCTGAGGCCGGCAGACTGGACCGGGCCGGTTAATCCTGCAGCTCTGACTCACCTGAGCCAAGCAGCTGCAACTACAGGCGCCACATCGCTCACATTTCCCAGAGTTCATTGGCCCCCGTCAGAGGCTTAACAGACCCCCGAAATGTTGCCCCCCCCCCCGCCTTTGTCTGGGCCTGCCGGGGGCGAGCCTCAGGCGGGATGTGAGGGGAGAGAGAGAGAGACCCCCCCCCAAATCCCCTACCACCGAGCCCCGAGCTCATTTCTGCAGAGCTGAAATCTATGGCTGCCCTGGAGGGGGGTCACAACCACAACAAAGCTCCGGGCAGATACTGACCCCCTTCACTCAACTCCGGTCACATTCACTGGATCAGAGAGGAGGGTGTTCATGGAACAGCAGACACACACGGGACGTTTTGGGTTTTGGGCCTGCTCAGTTGCCTTATGAGATATTCAGCAGGATATTTGTTACAGTTTGTCATTGACCTTACAGACGCGGCGCCACCTTCAGACGTGAACCTGCTGTCTGTCTCCTGTCTAAACAAACACTAACGGCTGCTTACCTCCAATTAGAGCCGCACAATGAAACAGAACTGATAATTATCAAGATAGAATTTTACTCAACAACAAAATAAATATTTGAGTTTATTTAAAATCACCAACAAATCAGAACTTAATTCTTTTATTTAGACATTTATCTTGTTGAGGAAAACAGATTTAATGAGAATAGTTCTGAAGGTTCTCGGGTTTGTTCTGAGCAGAGAGAAAAGTTTAAACCACCTCTCATCGGGAGCAGAAACCTTTAAACTCAACTAAAGATTATCCTTATCGACTGATGTGAAATGTTTCATCGTAATTTTACTGGAGGTTTTCCTGACGTCTTACCTCTGCGCTGGCCGCCGCGCTTCCAGGGGAGTCCAGCTTGCGTTTCTTGCGTGGCCCGATGGCGGCGAGGGCCGTGAGGTTGGCGTCTCGTTGTCGCATCTGAGCCAACTCCTGCTGCTGCATCTGTGGAGGAAGACAAACAGAGAGCACGTCGGTTACACCGCCAACATCAGCAGGACTGTGTTACTGTGTGTGTGTGTGTGTTACTGTGTGTGTGTGTGTGTTACTGTGTGTGTGTTACTGTGTGTGTGTGTGTGTGTTACTGTGTGTGTGTGTGTGTGTTACTGTGTGTGTGTGTGTGTGTGTGTGTGTGTGTGTGTGTGTGTGTGTGTTACTGTGTGTGTGTTAGTGTGTGTGTGTGTTAGTGTGTGTGTTACTGTGTGTGTGTTACTGTGTGTGTGTGTGTTACTGTGTGTGTGTGTGTTACTGTGTGTGTGTGTGTTACTGTGTGTGTGTGTGTTACAGTGTGTGTGTTA
>NC_060171.1:2707838-2709936 GCF_021292245.1 Micropterus dolomieu
TGTGTGTGTGTTACTGTGTGTGTGTGTGTTACTGTGTGTGTGTTAGTGTGTGTGTGTGTTAGTGTGTGTGTGTGTGTTACTGTGTGTGTGTTAGTGTGTGTGTGTGTTAGTGTGTGTGTGTGTGTGTTACTGTGTGTGTGTTAGTGTGTGTGTGTGTTAGAGTGTGTGTGTGTGTTAGTGTGTGTGTGTGTGTTACTGTGTGTGTGTTAGTGTGTGTGTGTGTTAGTGTGTGTGTGTGTGTTACTGTGTGTGTGTTAGTGTGTGTGTGTGTGTGTGTTAGTGTGTGTGTGTGTGTGTTAGTGTGTGTGTGTGTGTGTTACAGTGTGTGTGTGTGTGTGTTACTGTGTGTGTGTGTGTGACTGTGTGTGTGTGTGACTGTGTGTGTGTGTGTGTTACTGTGTGTTACTGTGTGTGTGTTACTGTGTGTGTGTGTGTGTTACTGTGTGTTACTGTGTGTGTGTTACTGTGTGTGTGTGTGTGTTACTGTGTGTGTGGATCAATTAGGTTTCATCTTTATTTTTTATATTTTCAAACACCATCTGCTGAAGATCACGTGACGCGACCGAGAGCCAGAACAGCTGTTAAATGGACTCGGAGGGGAAACTTTAGCCCTCCAGTTTTTCCTCCCGTATTTCACCATTATTTCCTGATGTCCTCCCATTTAAACATTTGCCCATAATTCTCCCGGATCTGCCACTCCCCCTCCCTCCCCCCTCCCTTTTCTCTCTGCACCAGTAACCTCTCATCACAACCGAAGCATGTGTGGAAGTGATCAATAACTTCCGTAACCTCATGCAGTAATACCCATATATGAACCTGTCAGGGCTGAACGTTCTGTGTTTTCATTCAGGTAACGCAGGTGTTTGAGCCAGGGATCCCCCTCTGACCACCTGACCGTACACGCTAACCTAATCGTTGACAGGTTTGGTTTGTGAACACGCTGAGTGAAGTGAATATGAAAACACGCATGTACCTCTTTAGCCTTCTGCTTCAGGCGAGCCTGTTCTGGATCTTCTTGTCTGGCGCGACTCTGAAACAAAACGGAGATTTTATCTTTAAACACAAGACGTTTATTTTCCCCTCACCAACCTTAACCTGATGCATAAATCAACTACCACGTAAGATCAGTATAACTATGTAATAACTGGTTTCTGACAGACTATAATGTATCTGTAAGTAATAATAAATGTATAATATATATAATAAACTTGTGTTTCTAAGATTTATTTTTATTTATTTTAGTTAACCTTTATTTAACCAGGAGAGTCCCATTGAGATTAAGAACCTCTTTTGGGGTGACCTGGCCAAGACAGGCAGCAGTACAGGTGCTGGTCATATAATTAGAATATCATCAAAAAGTTGATTTCTTTCAGTAATTCCATTCAAAAAGTGAAACTTGTATAATGTATACATTCATTCCAGACAGACAGATATATTTCTATATATTTATGTTCATTCCTTTTAATTTTGATGAATATAACTGACAACTAATGAAAACCCCAAAATCAGTATCTCAGAAAATTTGAATATTGTGAAAAGGTTCAATATTGAAGACACCTGGTGCCACACTCTAATCAGCTAAATAACTCAAAACACCTGCAAAGGCCTTTAAATGGTCATTGCTAAAGAGGCTGGCTGTTCACAGAGCTCTGTGTCCAAGCACATTAATAGAGAGGCAAAGGGAAGGAAAAGAGGGGGTAGAAAAAAAAGTGTACAAGCAATAGGGATAACCGCACCCTGGAGAGGATTGTGAAACAAAACCCATTCAAAAATGTGGGGGAGATTCACAAAGAGTGGACTGCAGCTGGAGTCAGTGCTTCAAGAACCACCACGCACAGACGTATGCAAGACATGGGTTTCAGCTGTCGCATTCCTTGTGTCAAGCCACTCTTGAACAAGACACAGCGTCAGAAGCATCTCGCCTGGGCTAAAGACAAAAAGGACTGGACTGCTGCTGAGTGGTCCAAAGTTATGTTCTCTGATGAAAGTAAATTTTGCATTTCCTTTGGAAATCAAGGTCCCAGAGTCTGGAGGAATAGAGGAGAGGCACAGAATCCACGTTGCTTGAAGTCCAGTGTAAAGTTTCCACAGTCAGTGA
>NC_060171.1:2710036-2719848 GCF_021292245.1 Micropterus dolomieu
GCCACTTTTCCGCTACCTCACTACCACCTCCCAGCCACCTCTCCGCCGCCTCCCAGCCACTTTTCCGCTACCTCACTACCGCCTCCCAGCCACCTCTCCGCCGCCTCCCAGCCACTTTTCCGCTACCTCACTACCACCTCTCCGCCGCCTCCCAGCCACTTTTCCGCCACCTCACTACCACCTCTCCGCCGCCTCCCAGCCACTTTTCCGCCACCTCACTACCACCTCTCCGCCACCTCACTGCCACCTCTCCGCCACCTCACTACCACCTCTCCGCCACCTCACTACCACCTCTCCGCCACCTCACTACCACCTCTCCGCCACCTCACTACCACCTCCCAGCCACCTCACTACCACCTCCCAGCCACTTTTCCGCCACCTCCCAGCCACTTTTCCGCTACCTCACTACCACCTCCCAGCCACCTCTCCGCTGCCTCCCAGCCACTTTTCCGCTACCTCACTGCCACTTTTCCGCTACCTCACTGCCACTTTTCCGCTACCTCACTACCACCTCCCAGCCACTTTTCCGCTACCTCACTACCACCTCCCAGCCACCTCTGCGCCGCCTCCCAGCCACTTTTCCGCTACCTCACTACCACCTCCCAGCCACCTCCCAGCCACTTTTCCGCTACCTCTCCGCCACCTCCCCGCCGCCTCCCAGCCGCCTCCCAGCCGCCTCCCCGCCGCCTCCCAGCCACCTCCCAGCCACCTCCCAGCCACCTCCCCGCCGCCTCCCAGCCACTTTTCCGCTACCTCTCCGCCGCCTCCCGGCCGCCTCTCCGCTACATCTCATCTACCTCACGGCTTCCTCCAAGTTACCTCACAGCTACCTCCCACCCACCTCTCCGGTACCTCCCGGCTACCATACCACAACCTGACTGCAGCTGGATTACAGCAGCGAAGACATTTCTAATTACATTTTAGATCCTGCTGTGATCACAGGGATAAAAGGTGTTACTGTGTTCAGGTTTCCGTAAAACATCTTTCTACTTTTCTTACATTTCATTCTGTCAATTAGTTACGGCAGCGACGTACCTCCTCTTCCTGTTTATATGGGTTTTTTTGTGTTTCTATTATATCTCGTCTTAACGCCACTTCATGACGCGGCAATATGAACTGCCTTGTTGTTGAGAAAGGAACAAATAAACCTGCCATACCCATTAATAAAGTACTGATGAAAATAAAAGATGAATAAACTCCCAGTGATAGCTGTCCCTCGCCGTGTGGGACTGTGTGTCCTGATTATGACAAATATGGATGGAGCTTTTATCAGAACTGTATCCTTTATAGATCTGATATATCCCAGGATGCATCACTGAAGCCTCCAACAGTAACGAGTACATTAAGACAAATAAAGTCCTGAATGCATTTGATGTGGATAATCTAAGTTTGGATCAGAACTTGTAAGTGTGTGTGGACGGTCTGTCAGATACCAGTGTCTCTCAGCACCGTGTTCACAGGCTGCCCTCTCCTGGCTGATCTGTGAACTGCATGTAGTTTCAGTCTGGAGATCACTGACCGTGCTCCCTTTATCTAACCCATCATTTTTTATTCTACCTTCATTTCTTTCCTCATTTTATTCTGTTTTAATAGATTTGAAATTAATATATATATAATATTTTCCTTTTTTGTTGCGCTGGTCTCGTGCAAAACTCTTCAAATTATGTTTGAAAGGTGCAAAACTAATTCCTGTCAATGAGGTTATACTTCACCTGAATGTCCCGCCCCCCGGGTCACTCAGCTTCCTCTGATTGGCTTGGCCTGCCAGGTAAACAGGACTTTTGCTGATTATAGTGGGTGTGGGTGCCCTTACAAGTGTACCTGAAAAGAAAAACATCTGCTGACACGTTTTCCACGAACTCTGGAAAATTCCAAGTTAAAGAAAGTCCAATAATCTTTGCTGTGATGCCCAGAAGGTAGATCGCTGCCACCGATTGGTTGACAGCAGCACTGTGGACTCACCTTGATGTCTGAGAGTCTGGTTGAAGACAACAGGCGTTCGAGTCTGAACAGTCTGGACTAAAGCTCTGCCCGAAGACTGGGGAGGAAGACAGATTTATAGAACAACATGGGAGTTAGTTTAAGTTCTGGATGAATTGAATGTTGCAGTACAGAGTTTAAACCCGGTCAGGGTCTGAGGCCCACGCCGACGGCACATTTTACATTTTCTCACCGTTTCATGTTCAGTTTAAAATCTTTAGTAACTCAAATATTACGTCAGTGTTTCTCTCAGGCTGTTTCAGTGTCGTACCAGAGTGTTTGTATGGGGCGGGTTCAGTCTGACGGTCGTGCCGGCCGGACTGACGGGCAGCCGCGGCCTGATGGTGGCGGTGGTGACGGAGCCGGGGGCAGCCAGCGGGGGTGCGGAGGTGCTGGGGGTGGGCGTCACCAGAGACTGCTGGTTGCTGAGCAGAGACTGACGCAGGGCGGGGAGGCTTTTCTGTGGAGCAACAAGACAAGATGGCATCAGGGGTGGACAGGAAGTACTCAGATCTGCCTGAAGTACAGATACTACAGCGTAGAAATACTCAGGAAATACATGACCTTTGCTTTGGCTGGCGAGTAAAGTAAATCTACCAGAGCTACTTTAGTAAAATAAATGTCAAAATAGTTTCAGTAAAAGTACCAGCATCGAAATACACTCCAAAGTACTCATTATGCAGATTGATATGTAGGGCGGCTGAGCGAGAAACCCCCTCTGCTCCTGAAGGCGGTTGGCGTGTGACTGATTAGTTTCTGATCAGCAGTCCGCGCCATGTGACAAGAACAGAGCATTGTTACTGGATTACATTTACTCACGCATCACTTAAACGTCGCCGCCGGAGGCGCTTTCAATCCTTATACTGATTCATCCGGAATCAAACATCAGAATTCGTTAGTGGATTATATTTTGTTTTAATAAGCTGGCAGAGTCACTTTACAGATTCAGACTCATGTAGTGAAGTAAAAAGTACAACATTTCCTCTAAAATGTGTAGAAGTAACATACAAGTACCTCTGTGTGTATCTTATGACTGTGATAGGAGCTGCAGACGCCACTGAATTATATTAATAACATCTTCAATGACTGAAAAGGAGGAATTATACGTTTGTATTTAAAAAGTCCTTCTGGCAGTTACTCTGTAAAGACTAGTGCAACAGCTGTAGCAGTAAGAGAAAGAGTACTGATACTAATGGTACTACTTGTAGTCTGACAGCAGCAGAGTAGTACCACAGTAGCAATAGTAGTAGTAGTGTAATTAATACTAGCAGCTGTAGTAGTAGTCACAGTATTTATACTAACAGAAGAAGTGGAATAAGTTGAATCAAAATAAATCAGCAGCTATTTTAATTATGAATCATTAAAATGATTTTCTCAGTTTCAGCTCCTTCATGGTGCAGATCCTGGTTTAGATGATGACTCTGGATTTTGGACTGTTGATCAGACGTGTATCAGTAGTAGCGGTATTAGTAGTACTGCAGTAGTAGTAGTACTGTGTGTTAGTATCAGTATCAGTAGTAGTCGTATTAGTAGTACTGCAGCCTGTACTGCGAGCCGTACCTTGAGGAAGGGGATGAGGTAGGGCTGTGGGGAGGACTTCAGCTCAGCCTGCAGCCGAGAGGTGAACTCCTCAGGCTCGATCTTCGCATCCTGAACAAACACAAGCCGGTTAGACTGCAGGTAAAAATGACCCCTCGGGACGAAACCTGCAGGAGGAGGTCGCTTACGAGCAGGTCCTGCACCAGGGCCTTCACATTCTTGGAGGTATCTGGGGAGGGCGAGTTGTGGGACGCCAGCTTGATCAGCGTGGCGAGGAAGTTCTTGCATTTCTTCACGTTCTCCTGCATCTCCTGTTGGGGAAAGGGAGGGTCATTACTGAGCCAACGTTCTGCTGGACGTCTCTGAAACGGTCTGGAAATGTAACCGACCTGGGACACCACGTTGACTCTGCCGGGGGGCGTGGCGGCTGGCGTCGTGCTGTTAACGGGGTTGGACGTGACGCCGGCAGGCTTGGCGACAGGCGCCCCACCCGCTGTTATCACCGTCTGGGCCTTCTGAGGGGTGGTCATTTTCACCGGCACCGCGGCGCCGCCGGGGGCCACCGTGATGGCCTTCTGGGAAACGACAAACGCCATCAAGGAGAGAAACCACCAGACATAAGATATTTTAACACATGACCACAAACAGTGATGTTTATCTGACACTCTGTGCTGGAAGTACAAACTGTATAGAAAATATCCGCCGGATATGGAGGCGCAGGTTACAGAGACCACCGTGAGCCCACTAAGTCCTGGAGTCACCTGGCTAACAACAGCTCACAAGGTCCAGATTTAAAAGACTGGGCGAATGTGATGTAGCGAGGTGCTTTGGAGCGAATTAACCAGGTGAGACAAAGCGTAGTTTAGTCAAAAGGTGGCGTTTTACATGGCAGGAATAAACAAGAAGCAGAGGCTGCAGCCCAGAAACTAAACCAGTCATTCGGACCTGAGGACCACGGACCTCAGGACCACGGACCTGAGGATCAAGGACCTCAGGACCTCAGACCTCAGGATCAAGGACCTCAGACCTCAGGATCAAGGACCTCAGACCTCAGGATCAAGGACCTCAGACCTCAGGATCAAGGACCTCAGAAAACTGGGACGAGGTCAGTGGAAACAGCTGATCAGTCAAGTTGAGGTAAATGTTCGCTACGTCAGAACTTTCTCCAATTTAGCCAGTTAAAAACAAAAACAACTCAAATGTAAACAACTTTTTTGCAAAATTGACGAAGATTTTTTATTTTGCTGTTTCCATCAACCTTCCTAAAGTGATAAATGCTCATAAAATACGTTGGAAATGGAAAAACGACTTCAGTCTGTGCTCAAGAGATCTGAAGGGAGTCTGGAAGACGACGTCCCCCGGGGACATCTCTTGGACTGATATAAAGATCGGTGGCCTGTTTAGAGTTCAGTCGTTTTGTTGTGTCTGTTATTGTGGACCGGTCTCTCAAACTTATTATTTTTAATTTCCTGCACCAGGGCTTGTTCACTCCTGTAACCCTGACCTGAAGGTTTTCCTGCTGCTGTATACCAGCTATAAGGAGGGACGGGAGGGAGGGGGGGTCCTGCCCTGCCTCAATTGGCCTCACTGATGTCGGCTCTACACGGTGTTCAGGAGTCGTACAGGGGAAATCTGATGAGTCAGAAGGTGATCAGACGTTTATAATATTAGCTGATAGGATTTAATAACTCTTTTTTTTAATCGTTGTCTTTCATCATGATGGCCGTCAGGTGACAGCAGAGATACAGCGTTCACGTTACAAATCACATCTATCGGGACATGTGCTTTCACGTGTTTGACGGGACAACGCAGCGCCTCGCCGGGTGAAGGTAGAGAGCCGAGGCTGAAACACACCTGAACCGTGGTGGTGGGAGACTGAACCATTCTGGTCTGAGCAGGGGAGGCCAGGCGGACCGTCTGAGGAGCCTGCAGACAACAGGGAGGGAAAAATACACCGTTTATAATCGCAAAGCATCATGGGAAGTCTTAATATAAGCAGCTCCGAAGCTCAAAGTTCATGTAAGGACACACAAAAAAACAAACTTCCGCTGATTTTATTTATTTCTTCTCTAGTCTGGGAAAGAACTAATGCTGATTTTCAATTCATCGATTAATCTGTTGATTAATGTTTTGGTTTATAAAAAGCCCAACAATTACGTAATGTCATCAATATTTGTCCAGTGGTGTTACAGAGTGGAAACTCTTCCCTCACCAAAATACTTCTTCACATTCACACTCTAACTTTCACCCTCATGTGCAGTGAACTGCTGCAACACCTGCAGACTGAGGCTGACAGAACGCAGCAGAGTTCAGCAAAGAAACATTTCATTTGGATCAGAAATATGCAGCACCACAGACCCTGATGTGTACCAGACCCACCGTGGTAGCCGTAGTGACCCGGATGGTGGCCCCGGCCGTCGGCGTTGCAGGTCTCTGGGTGATGTTGGCCACCGTTTGGCCCTGCTGCGTCTTGGCCTGAGCCTGGGCCAGAACCTGCTGAGGGACCATCACCAGCTGACCGGTCTCCGTCCGGACCAGAACCATACCTGAGGATGAGGAAACAGCGTCAGTACCTTCATCTGACAGAAATACATGTCATTTCTAACAATAACAGGAAAATGATCAAAAAGTCCCAGTTAGTCCCGGTGTAAACCTTTAGCCCCACTGTAAACACCTTTAGCCCCACTGTAAACACCTTTAGCCTCACTGTAAACACCTTTAGCCCCACTGTAAACACCTTTAGCCCCACTGTAAAACCCTTTAGCCTCACTGTAAAAACACCTTTAGCCTCACTGTAAACACCTTTAGCCTCACTGTAAACACCTTTAGCCCCAGTGTAAACACCTTTAGCCTCACTGTAAAAACCTTTAGCCTCACTGTAAACCTTTAGCCCCAGTGTAAACACCTTTAGCCTCACTGTAAAAACCTTTAGCCTCACTGTAAACACCTTTAGCCTCACTGTAAACCTTTAGCCCCAGTGTAAACACCTTTAGCCTCACTGTAAACACCTTTAGCCCCACTGTAAACACCTTTAGCCCCACTGTAAACCTTTAGCCCCAGTGTAAACACCTTTAGCCTCACTGTAAACACCTTTAGCCTCACTGTAAACACCTTTAGCCTCACTGTAAACACCTTTAGCCCCAGTGTAAACACCTTTAGCCCCAGTGTAAACACCTTTAGCCTCACTGTAAACACCTTTAGCCTCACTGTAAACACCTTTAGCCCCAGTGTAAACACCTTTAGCCTCACTGTAAACACCTTTAGCCCCAGATTAAACATTTTCTCTCAGTGAAAACCTTTAGTCCCAGTTTGTTCATGTCTCTCACAGAGCTGGTGGTTTAACATCACTTCCTGCTGAACTGAAGTCAGGTTTAATATTTTTAATATTTCCAGCCTGACCCTGACTGGATATTGATCCGTGTGAGATGTATCGATCTTTTACGTGGCGTTTGTGGTCAGCACGTGTGAGCCCTTAAACTCGGTTCTTAAAGAATACCGACCCAGACATCAAAAGTTTCGGGGAACGTTAATGGGAACACTTGTGCTTCTGTCTTCACAGTCTGCCGTGTCCAAGACCTCAGACCTAAAACACGTTGATGCATTTGTTCCGATTCATCTAACTGTAGTTTATTAAACTTTCTGTAAATCTAATCTGTCTGAATGCTGTTTGGTCTTTTCACTAAAACAGTCAAATGTAAGATTACTGAGGAAAACTTCAACCTGTAGTTTATGAGCATGTGTTGTAGAAGAAGAAGCTGCTCTGATGGTTAAAAGTCTGACAGGACCTCAGATCCTGACCCAGAAGTCTCAAAGAAAATATTTAATCTGCTGCAACACAGACTAGGTTTAAGTTGTGACTGTTTCCTACAAACAAAGATGGCCGCTGGAGATTTTAAAGGTTTCCAATTGAACAAACCGAACATCTCTCTCATGTTTGTCTCGTGTTCAGACGGATCCGCCACCTGGAGATAGGAAACAACTTAAAACTGGTGTTTGTGTTGCAGCAGACTGAATATGTTAATCCAGATGTTTAGAGTCACTGAGGACTGTGGGAAAACCTTCACAGAAACAGGAAGTGATGTTAAACCAGCTCCTGGGTGAACCTGATGTTGAGAGTCTGGGAACACATGAGGAACAAACCGGGTCTACGGTGACCTGGGAACACATGAGGAACAAACCGGGTATACGGGGACACCCAACAGGTGACCCGGTCTCAGGTGAACGGGTCATTGTTGTGTTTGCTCACCAGGCGGCATGCTGAACCCGGGGGGCAGCTGGATGGTGGTCTGCTGCTGAGGTCGGACCGCCAGAGTCTGTTGAGGAGCCGCCGGCCTGGGGGAGCTCGCCACCAGCCCGGGTCTCTGCTGCTGGATGGAGGTGGCCACCACGGGGGCGCCCGGCGGCCTCACCATGGCCACCGTAGACTGGCCCAACCCGTTCACCGCAGGCTTCCCCCCGGCCAGGGTGACAGCAGCTGTACTGGTCCCGGTCTGAGTCTGGCTGACGGGGGACTGGACTGCAGCAGGCGGAGGGGTACTTGCCAGGATCACAGAGTTCCCGGACACAGGCTGGCTCTGAACCAGCATCTTGGTGTGCATCAGAGGGTTGCTGTGGTTCACGACCTGAGAGCTGGAGGCTGGGGCGCCCTGGGTCACCAGCTGGACCCCCTTAGGGTCCACCCCGTTCTGGGTGGCCACCGGGCTCGGGTGCCTCTGCAGAGCCACGCCGGGAGACGCCACGGAGGACTGAGGTACAGGAAAGGTGGGCTGTGAAGCCATGGAGGCGATGATGGTGGACCCGCCGGCGCTGACAGAACTTATCACGGTGCCGGTCCCGGCTGCTGGGGGGGCAGCGGGAGAGTTCACCAACTTTGCAGCTCCGGAGCTGCCGTTTAAACTTTGTAATCCCGGAGAGCCGGTCCTGACCGCCTCCGCCGCGGGAGCCGCGCTCGGACTCAGGACGGCAGCCCGGTGGAAGCTAACAGCAGCCGCGGACTGAGTGGTCAAAGTTACGGGTCCGGGTCCCGGAGGAACCGCGGGAGGAGAAGCTCCAACTGTTCCCAGACCAGCTCCGGCGGGTATCACGGCCCCGGCGGCGGCCGTAGAGGAGGTAGAGGAGGCGAGGGCTTTACCGGAGAGCGGCTCATTAGCGCCCGGTTCCTGGTCTAAACCCGCTTTCGGATGCCCTTGTTGCGGCGGATCCAGAGACCCCACCGGATCGCGCACTTTCCCTGAGAACGGACCGGCCGCCGGAGGAGCTGCCTCCCGTTTCCCGTCGGAATAAGAAGCCGCGGGAGCCTTTCGGTCGCCGAGTTGTGATTCCAGAGAGCCAACTAGGTCGCTAACTGCTTTCTCATCCACCTGGGTGAAGAGCATGTCCTCCAGTGGGTCGGAGGCTCCCGCCATCTTTGATGTCGGACCGTTGTGCAAATCGTATTTTAGAATGTACGCATGCGCGGAGGATCCGTGTTGTTTTCGAGCATAGAAATAGAACACGTAGATCACCTGAGGCGCCAGGTCCAGCCACAGATCCAGTTTCAGGTCCAGGTTCAAGTACAGGTACAGGTTCAGGTCCAGCTACAAGTCCAGGAACAGGTACAGGTCTAGGTCCAGCTACAGATCCAGGTTCAGGGCCAGCTACAGGTCCACGTCCAAGTACAGGTCCAGGTCCAGGTCCAGCTACAGATCCAGGTCCAGGTCCAGCTACAATTCCAGGTTCCGGTCCAGCTCCAGGTACAAGTACAGGTTCCGGTCCAGCTACAGGTCCACGTCCAAGTACAGGTCCAGGTCCAGGTCCAGCTACAATTCCAGGTTCCGGTCCAGCTACAGGTACAAGTCCAGGTTCCGGTCCAGCTACAGGTCCACGTCCAAGTACAGGTCCAGGTCCAGGTCCAGCTACAAGTCCAGGTACAAGTACAGGTCCAGGTCCAGGTCCAGCTTCAAACACTGGTACAAGTACAGGTACAGGTACAGCTACAGGTACAAGTACAGGTCCAGGTCTAGGTCCAGCTACAGATCCAGGTTCAGGGCCAGGTACAAGTCCAGGTACAGGTCCAGCTACAGGTCCACGTCCAAGTACAGGTCCAGGTCCAGGTCCAGCTACAATTCCAGGTTCCGGTCCAGCTCCAGGTACAAGTACAGGTTCCGGTCCAGCTACAGGTCCACGTCCAAGTACAGGTCCAGGTCCAGGTCCAGCTACAATTCCAGGTTCCGGTCCAGCTACAGGTACAAGTCCAGGTTCCGGTCCAGCTACAGGTCCACGTCCAAGTACAGGTCCAGGTCCAGGTCCAGCTA
>NC_060171.1:2719868-2722519 GCF_021292245.1 Micropterus dolomieu
CCGTTTCCCGTCGGAATAAGAAGCCGCGGGAGCCTTTCGGTCGCCGAGTTGTGATTCCAGAGAGCCAACTAGGTCGCTAACTGCTTTCTCATCCACCTCGGTGAAGAGCATGTCCTCCAGTGGGTCGGAGGCTCCCGCCATCTTTGATGTCGGACCGTTGTGCAAATCGTATTTTAGAATGTACGCATGCGCGGAGGATCCGTGTTGTTTTCGAGCATAGAAATAGAACACGTAGATCACCTGAGGCGCCAGGTCCAGCCACAGATCCAGTTTCAGGTCCAGGTTCAAGTACAGGTACAGGTTCAGGTCCAGCTACAAGACCAGTAACAGGTACAGGTCTAGGTCCAGCTACAGATCCAGGTTCGGGGCCAGGTACAATTCCAGGTTCCGGTCCAGCTCCAGGTACAAGTACAGGTTCCGGTCCAGCTACAGGTCCACGTCCAAGTACAGGTCCAGGTCCAGGTCCAGCTACAATTCCAGGTTCCGGTCCAGCTACAGGTACAAGTCCAGGTTCCGGTCCAGCTACAGGTCCACGTCCAAGTACAGGTCCAGGTCCAGGTCCAGCTACAAGTCCAGGTACAAGTACAGGTCCAGGTCCAGGTCCAGCTTCAAACACTGGTACAAGTACAGGTACAGGTACAGCTACAGGTACAAGTACAGGTCCAGGTCTAGGTCCAGCTACAGATCCAGGTTCAGGGCCAGGTACAAGTCCAGGTACAGGTCCAGCTACAGGTCCACGTCCAAGTACAGGTCCAGGTCCAGGTCCAGCTACAATTCCAGGTTCCGGTCCAGCTCCAGGTACAAGTACAGGTTCCGGTCCAGCTACAGGTCCACGTCCAAGTACAGGTCCAGGTCCAGGTCCAGCTACAATTCCAGGTTCCGGTCCAGCTACAGGTACAAGTCCAGGTTCCGGTCCAGCTACAGGTCCACGTCCAAGTACAGGTCCAGGTCCAGGTCCAGCTACAAGTCCAGGTACAAGTACAGGTCCAGGTCCAGGTCCAGCTTCAAACACTGGTACAAGTACAGGTACAGGTACAGCTACAGGTACAAGTACAGGTCCAGGTCTAGGTCCAGCTACAGATCCAGGTTCAGGGCCAGGTACAAGTCCAGGTACAGGTCCAGCTACAGGTCCACGTCCAAGTACAGGTCCAGGTCCAGGTCCAGCTACAATTCCAGGTTCCGGTCCAGCTCCAGGTACAAGTACAGGTTCCGGTCCAGCTACAGGTCCACGTCCAAGTACAGGTCCAGGTCCAGGTCCAGCTACAATTCCAGGTTCCGGTCCAGCTACAGGTACATGTCCAGGTTCCGCTCCAGCTACAGGTCCACGTCCAAGTACAGGTCCAGGTCCAGGTCCAGCTACAATTCCAGGTTCCGGTCCAGCTCCAGGTAGAAGTCCAGGTTCCGGTCCAGCTCCAGGTACAAGTACAGGTCCAGGTCCAGGTCCAGCTTCAAACACAGGTACAAGTACAGGTCCAGGTCCAGCTACAATTCCAGGTTCCGGTCCAGCTACAGGTACATGTCCAGGTTCCGCTCCAGCTACAGGTCCACGTCCAAGTACAGGTCCAGGTCCAGGTCCAGCTACAATTCCAGGTTCCGGTCCAGCTCCAGGTAGAAGTCCAGGTTCCGGTCCAGCTCCAGGTACAAGTACAGGTCCAGGTCCAGGTCCAGCTTCAAACACAGGTACAAGTACAGGTCCAGGTCCAGCTACAATTCCAGGTTCCGGTCCAGCTACAGGTACATGTCCAGGTTCCGCTCCAGCTACAGGTCCACGTCCAAGTACAGGTCCAGGTCCAGGTCCAGCTACAATTCCAGGTTCCGGTCCAGCTCCAGGTAGAAGTCCAGGTTCCGGTCCAGCTCCAGGTACAAGTACAGGTCCAGGTCCAGGTCCAGCTTCAAACACAGGTACAAGTACAGGTCCAGGTCCAGCTACAATTCCAGGTTCCGGTCCAGCTACAGGTACATGTCCAGGTTCCGCTCCAGCTACAGGTCCACGTCCAAGTACAGGTCCAGGTCCAGGTCCAGCTACAATTCCAGGTTCCGGTCCAGCTCCAGGTAGAAGTCCAGGTTCCGGTCCAGCTCCAGGTACAAGTACAGGTCCAGGTCCAGGTCCAGCTTCAAACACAGGTACAAGTACAGGTCCAGGTCCAGCTACAATTCCAGGTTCCGGTCCAGCTACAGGTACATGTCCAGGTTCCGCTCCAGCTACAGGTCCACGTCCAAGTACAGGTCCAGGTCCAGGTCCAGCTACAATTCCAGGTTCCGGTCCAGCTCCAGGTACAAGTCCAGGTTCCGGTCCAGCTCCAGGTACAAGTACAGGTCCAGGTCCAGGTCCAGCTTCAAACACAGGTACAAGTACAGGTACAGGTCCAGCTACAGGTACAAGTACAGGTCCAGGTCCTGGTTCAGGTGTGTGCTGCAGGTAAACTCACTGGCAATGAACTGTTGGAAGTTTTATGGATTGGAGCAATACTGTCTGAAATCAGATTCCAAGTTAGTTTGCAGAGATTATCACCAAACTTTCATAAAACAAACCAAACAATCTGGAATAACATTTAAAATCTTTATTTGTTGTTTATTTACGACTGCAGAGCCAGTAAATTTGATCTCTGTTAGAATTTAACATGTTTCGACTGTTCTTCTTAAAACTCTGC
>NC_060171.1:2722539-2740532 GCF_021292245.1 Micropterus dolomieu
GGTACAAGTCCAGGTACAGGTCCAGCTACAGGTCCACGTCCAAGTACAGGTCCAGGTCCAGGTCCAGCTACAATTCCAGGTTCCGGTCCAGCTCCAGGTACAAGTACAGGTTCCGGTCCAGCTACAGGTCCACGTCCAAGTACAGGTCCAGGTCCAGGTCCAGCTACAATTCCAGGTTCCGGTCCAGCTACAGGTACAAGTCCAGGTTCCGGTCCAGCTACAGGTCCACGTCCAAGTACAGGTCCAGGTCCAGGTCCAGCTACAAGTCCAGGTACAAGTACAGGTCCAGGTCCAGGTCCAGCTTCAAACACTGGTACAAGTACAGGTACAGGTCCAGCTACAGGTACAAGTACAGGTCCAGGTCCTGGTTCAGGTGTGTGCTGCAGGTAAACTCACTGGCAATGAACTGTTGGAAGTTTTATGGATTGGAGCAATACTGTCTGAAATCAGATTCCAAGTTAGTTTGCAGAGATTATCACCAAACTTTCATAAAACAAACCAAACAATCTGGAATAACATATAAAATCTTTATTTGTTGTTTATTTACGACTGCAGAGCCAGTAAATTTGATCTCTGTTAGAATTTAACATGTTTCGACTGTTCTTCTTAAAACTCTGCATGTTGAGTCACATATCGTTTGTATAGTGTGTAAATCAGATATCTGTAAGACGGGTGTTCATGTGACCGTCGTTTAAGTGTGTTTCTAATGTTAACTAATCTTTAACTTCTAACAGCCTGTTTCTGCCCTTCAGTTCATTTTAAACACTGTTTGTCACAGCGAGACGTTTACAGAGGTTTTTCATTTTATCTGTAAATATGTGGAGAAAAGCAATGTGTGTGATCTGCAAATCAACACACAGTTAATGAGGAAATGCTGCATATTTAAGAAGCTTTAATTGAAAATGTTTCTTTTCTGTATGTATAAATTTAGCTTTTAAAGCTTTGTTGTGATGTGAGTAATATCTTTGATTAATTAATGAGACCAATCATTAGGGAAAAAAAAACAGACATTTACTCAAGTACTGCTCCTTTATGTTTACATTTGTGTATTTTGTTATTTACTTCCCTTTTATCTTGCTATGTAAGTGAGCAATACACAACAAGGAATTTCCTCCCAGGGATCAATTAAGTCTGATTTCTGAACCGACAGATCTCTTCTATCCTGCACAGATCTAGATCTCACGGCGCAGCGTAATCGCGCGATATTACGAGTTCCCGTTAGCCCCCGCGCTCAGAGCCAGTCCATGGAGGAGGAGGAGCAGGTAGCCATGTTGTAGCGGCGAGACGCGCGAGTTGGCGGAAAATAAACTGCGAGTAGAATCAGCGCAGGTACCCTCACGGTCCGGAGGAGCCCCCATCCTGTTCCCTGCTCGGACTGCAGAGCTCCAGGAGACACCATGAGCGGCGGGACGCCCTACCTGGGCAGCAAGATCAGCCTGATCTCGAAGGCCGAGATCCGCTACGAAGGGATCCTGTACACCATCGACACCGAGAACTCCACCGTCGCACTTGCTAAAGGTACCGCAGCTAGCCGGCTAATGCTAACAGCAGCTAGCGTCAGCTGCCGCCGTCTCTGACACGTCTCAGACAACATGCGATCTGGTCCCGGACGGACCAGGTGCAGGATTAACCCAGACCCGGACCACGTCAATAACGTGATCCATGTGGCTAGAGTTAGCTTGCTAGCAAGAAGTTAACAGGTTGATGCTAGCTAGGCTTATCAAGCAGTAAGCTAGGAAGCGTTCTAAAGCTAACAGCTAATAAAGCTAACCGCAACGTTACGAAGTGATTTATTACCGGAAAGGAAACAACGTTTGAGCCGCCTGTAAATCTAATTTAGGCAGGATAAATGTTAAACTCTGAGACGTGAGTCAGCTTCTCCCTCCTGGCAGCTAACGTTAGCACGTCGGCTTAGCTGTGTTAGTGCAAACCAAAAACAAACCAACCGCCAAGTTTTCCGTTTCACTTCCTCACGAGGCGGATTTAGGAGGCTGAACACCTGCCGCACAGCTCACCTGTTCACTTCAGTGAAACTTCATCAGAGCAGCTTTTTTATCCCCCGGTGAGCGGACAGGTGAAGCGTCGGCTACACGAGGCTATCTGTACATACATGGAGTACTTAAATCTATAATATATCGATCTATCTGTGCGCGAGGTTGCGTTGCAGTCTGTAGGCAGACACGCGATTCAACTCAGTGTTTCCTGCTTCTCACAATAAACTGAATATCTTTGTTCGTTTAGCTGACGCTTTTATCCAAAGCCACTTACTTGTCTTGCTCAGGGGCACACAGGTGGATGGGTCACAGTGGGGAATCAAACCCGGGTCTCACACCAAAGACATGTGTCTCCACTGAACCATCGCCACCCGACACAAACAAGACAACATGTCACCTTTGGGAGATGACGTCTTCAGATGTCACGTGTTGATCTGACGGCCGTCCAAAACCCAAAGACCTTTGATTTGTTATGATGGAAGAAGATGAAGATGAAATGTACACATTTAAAACAATTACTCAAAGATTTAAGTTTAAGAATTAGAAACTGTTTGGGTGTGTTTATTTTATTTTTTTAAACCCAGCAGCAGCCTCCTGTATCTGAGTAGGTGATGTGTTGCTGCTTGCATTTGATTTTGTAGAGCAATGATTTGGCCGGCTGTCGTCTTCATTCAACATGCTGCAAACAGATGTTGTGCCGTCAGTCAACCTGTGGGATCACAGACGGCGGGTTTTTAAAATCTGTACAGAAATATCGTGACATAACTCTGATTAAAAATAAAACAGTGACTTGTTGAAGTGAATATATTTTGGGCTGTGATGTAGAGCTGCAACTATTGATCGATTAGCTGTCAACTATTAAATAAACCTTTTTTTGAAAAGCGATTCCAGCTTCTTGGATGTTTTCTGACAGTAAAGTGAATCTGTGCTGGTTGGACAGAACGAGATATTTGAGGACGTCCTGTTGGGCCGAAGGGAAACATGAAAACGCACTCTTCTGACAGACCAAATAACTAGTTGACAGATTAATCGTGAGCTGCACGCCTGCTGCGATGCTAACGTCTGCTTCCTCCTGCTAGTGCGCTCCTTCGGCACGGAGGACCGCCCCACCGACCGGCCCATCCCGCCCCGAGATGACACCTTTGAGTACATCATCTTCAGAGGCAGCGACATCAAGGACCTGACTGTGTGCGAGCCGCCGAAGCCCACGTGCTCTCTTCCTCAGGACCCTGCTATCGTCCAGGTACGTTTCACACCTGGAGCCTGACGCGATGTTTGGTCTTCCTGTCTTTAACGTTAACCAGCTCTGACTTCCTCCTCAGTCGTCCATGAGCACCAGCTCCTCGTCTTCAGCTGCCGCCGCCCCGACCCCCTTCCAGTCTGCTGGTTCCTACGGCCTCTTCAACCGGGCTCCAGTTCCTGCCTATAACCAGTTCAGCGCCAGCCCCCTGGTTTCCCCTCAGTTTGGACCAGTCGGTGTCGGTAAGCACAACAGTTTGGCTTCAACCCGTTTTATGGGTCTGACTGTGGGAGCAGGGACTCAGCTGGGCATGATATCCAAGGGTTCAGGGTCTCTCTGTGGCTCTGGGACCACGTAAAGCATGCCATAGAAACCGAGGAGGGTCGGTCCATGGCGTCTGTGTGACTTCAAACGGTCGAGGCCGTAACTTTCCTCCGCTACATGCCCAGTAGTCAGCAACGTGACAAAACTAGTGTTGTTGTGTTCTGTCCTCTGACTCGCGGCCTCTGGGTACCCTCGTAACCGAAGGTACGAAACCTGTAGGTGGACTCTTGAAACAGCTGCTTTTAAAGCCAGTACAGTGACCTCCTCATCCCGGGCCGCAGTTTAAAGGATCGGCCCAGACTGGCTCCTGAGGTGCAGCTCCTGCCTGGTGTAGTTTGTGTGGAGGAAATGAGCCCAGCTGGTCTATAGTTTCCCTTGGAGCAGCAGGACTGACCTGTCCGGGTGCAGGTCCAGTCAGTGATCGGGTTTAGTTCGGGACCACTAACACTGACCTCTGGTTTTCCTCCAGGCCGCAGCAGCCCCAGCCTGGACCCTCTGCGGAAGAGCCCCGCCCTGGAGCAGGTGATCCAAACTGCCCCGACCGCCACGGCTCCGGCCCCCGGCCTGGGGCGCAGGAGCCCCCCTCAGGGTCGCACGGCCCCGTCCACCGCCGCTCAGAGCAGCCAGAAGGTCCAGCACCAGGATGGCGTGGACACGAGGAGGGGCGAGCCTGTCAGGGCTGGCCGTGGCGGCCAGGGCTGGTCTGCCCCCCGAACCATCTCCTCCTCGCACATCGCCGCCGCAGACAGGGCTCCCACCGCAGGGCTCCCCCACGCCATCTTCAGCCACTCAGGTGAGACCTCAGACCGGCAGTGACCTGTGCCGCTGTCCTGTGTGGACTCTCCTGAGAGCGAAACGCAGATTCAGCCTGAGCTCAGTAAATGTATTTGTCGTCCCCATGATGACCCCTCTGTTACTGCGCCGCTCACAAACTGTAAGAGCTCAAATTATAAAAAAGTTTGAAGTCAGAACAATTATTTCTCTAGCAGTGTTTCCTGTGTATTACAGAGATTACGGCGGCTTCAAAATGAACAGAAGATATTTTTTCTCGTCGTCATAACAATAAAAGCTTTAATGTCGTGTTTTGTGGCGCTGCCGTCAGTACGCTGACGCTAGCTAAAGGTCTGAACAGCTCTGAGGGTTTCTGCCAGTCGTTGGTGAGAACACGCTAAGCTAGCTGCACCTAAATCTGGAGTGCACACGTATTGGAGCCTTTACGGTAAAGGAAAGGTCACAGAGCAGCTGACAGGCAGGTTACAGTTTCTCTCTCCACAAAGACAAGAAGACCTGAAGACAGGCTGTCAAGTCTGAACTGGGTGCCACGAGCGCCACGTACAACGTAATTTATCAAACTGCGTCTGACTTTGTGAACTCAGTGCATGGATACGCACGAGACACAACATATAAACAGCGTGGAGATGAGATTAACTGGATTATTTTCACAGGAAGTGTAAAACCTGTTATAGGTGCCCATTAAAAGTAAAAAAAAAA
The DNA here is from genome assembly GCF_021292245.1 of Micropterus dolomieu. Lineage (NCBI taxonomy): Eukaryota > Metazoa > Chordata > Actinopteri > Centrarchiformes > Centrarchidae > Micropterus > Micropterus dolomieu. The sequence goes on from NC_060171.1 coordinate 2,727,589, forward strand.
CAAAAAACACTAAACTGTTGGGAAACTTAACCAGTTTTCTGATTGGCCGAAGGGTCACATAGTGAAGCGAGCGTCCAAAGGTTTGTGAGCACAGCAGGATCTCTGAGAGGGTTATCGAAGCGCAAACACATTTACAGACGAACAAACAGATTTTCCTTTTACGCGGTGGTGATTGTTCTGCTCTGAGCGCAGCCGTGAAGTCGGCTCATCTTTTAGTCCCACATTTAAAACCAGTTGGTCTGAAGGTGGCAGACTAGTTTCCACCACTTTTCTCTCTGACCAAAAGACTCTGCTGTTCCAGGCCCAGATGCCCCGAAAGCCCCCAAACCAGAGGCTGAGCAGGCGCGAGGCGAAGGCAGGGACCCGGGTAAACGTGCCTCAGGTTAATCCCTCCTCTGAACCATCAGCCCATTCAGACTCTGCATGCCTGCCCAGCTCTCCTCTGGGACAGGGGAGCCTCGCTCTCATGCCCTCCCACCGCCTGACCATCCTGTTCTTCTTTGTCGGTGTGTGCAGATTGACGTGCTGTTCGTGTCAGTGCACGTCTGGCTGTTTTCGTGCCCTCTGAATGACTTGCTGCATTTCCTCCATGTGTGATGTGACCTTTACTTCTGTGTGCCGCCTGAAGCCCGACAGTGGATGTGCTCTCTGGTTCGCTCGAGAGACACTGTTTGTTTTGACAGCTGACGTGTTTTATTTATTTATTTATTTATTTTTAATCCTGTCATTCAGTGGCTGCCGGTGCTCCGGCTAACCGGCGTGGGCGAGGGGGCGGACACCGCGGCAGGGGGCGCTTCAACGTCCGCCGGGATGGACCCATGAAGTTTGAGAAAGACTTTGACTTCGAGAGCGCCAACGCCCAGTTCAACAAGGAGGAGATCGACAGGGAGTTTCAGAGCAAGCTGAAGCTCAAAGGTATTTAAGCCACGCTAGCATGTCGCTCTGTTTCCGGCTGCACTCGCCACCCAAACGCCTGCAGAACGGATGACGTTCCCATCAGCCTCAGCTGTACGTAGGGTGCAGGCAGCGTGGAGGGAAGTTAGTCTTTGTTAACGTGCAAACTGCCCACGGTGAGTTGAGCCAAAGCTCCTTTTAAACCTAGCAGCGTTTCCTCTGGAATCATTCAGCAGCGGCGTGATGCGAATTATAAACAACCGTTATCAACAGACTATTCTCACTGGCACGCCGTGTGAGCACGCGACGCTCGAGCCCAGTTCACACCACACCAGTTTAAGCCCGATTCGCCATTCGAGCTCACCGACCTTCCGGCTGGGATCGGGGGCAAACCAGCTTTGAACAGCTCGCCGACGCCAGACAGATTTCTAGCAGTTCGCATCCAGCCAATCAGAGCACGCTGATCCAGACTCTTTGTCTTCATAATGTTCAGCTTCATAACAAGAACCAAGTCCTGTTTCCAGATTACTTCCTGTGTCACTTTTCACCTGTTTTTTCTTTACAAAACCAGGGGCCTCATTTCTAAACGGTGCGTACGAACTAAACAGTGCTGGAAACGTGCGGACGCCACTTCCCAAGCAAAGATTGTGATCTATAAAACCAGACCTGTGCGTCCTGTAAGTAAACTGTGAATCATGCGTACGAGAAGAGAAACGGCGCCTCACATGGCAGAAGGATGAAATGAAGAGGCCTACTGCTGTGTAAAATAAATCTAAATATTCCCTCTGAGTATTCCAGGCTTAAAACCTTTCTGAATAAACAAACAGCCGTTTGACTGATTCTCCCTGAAGTGGCAAAAAATCATCATTAAGATCATTTGCAGCCACAAAAAGATCCAGATTCAGGATCAGAAAACACAAACGGAGATTCTGTTTCTGCAAAAGAACGTTATACATGTTGGACAGTTTAATCAGGAGTCACATTAATTAATACTTAATTTATTCTCCTAAATAAGGTGAACAGGAGACAAATTACATTTAAACTGATGCTGTTTTCAGCGCGTCAGTCGAGCAAATAGGAGAGCAGAGTTTCATATTTTGTTATCAGATGTTTGTTTCCTTATGGAACCAAACGCTAAGCGCCAGCGTGTGGATGTGACGCGCTGCTTGTAAAAACACGTTATGGAAAATAAAAAAACTATTTTATATCATTTCCAACAAGTCGTCTTTCTTTAACTCGTCAGCAGCTTCGTTCAGTGAGCCGACTGTGCGTATAAATAAATGTTTAAACTCAGAGGAAGTCATTTGGTTTCCTCTCTTTTCGGGGGAATCCAGATCAGTACTTCAGGGTCGTCCGGTCTGTGTGGCCCCCTCCAGCCAGCGACTAGCCAGTCACTACTCAGACGGGGGCCCCGTCCTGCAGATCGGTTTTAGAGGGGCGGAGCACGGACACGTTTAGTGACGTTTCTACGCACAGTTTTATAAACGAAACGTTGTCAGCTCGTGTAGACGTCCTGTCACCGACCAGTCACGTCGCGTGATCGCCTTCGAGACTAGTCTGCACGCGCCTTTAACTCGCTTCCTGTGCTCGTTCTTCAGAGGGCATCTACCTGGCACGTGTAACAGCAGCGTAAAGAACACGGCGGCTACGACTCGGAAACGCTGTGACATAAAAACAGAAAAAGAAATAAACATGTACAACGAGATGGGCGAAGTGGGTCGTTTAGAGTCTTCCTGTTTGGGTTGGCAGTTTGTGTCTCTGAGCTCCTATGACTGTTCGTTCTCTCATCACTCAGACGAGAAGGCGGAGAAGGCGGTGAACGGAGAGGAGAAGGTTGACTCGAACGTGGAAACGCAGAACAGCGAGGGGAACGCCGACGAGGAGTGCGACCCGCTCGGCCCCAACTGCTACTACGACAAGTCCAAGTCTTTCTTCGACAACATCTCCTGCGACGACACCAGGTAGGAGGACACCGAGCTCGGCCTTTTAACCGAACCTCCGCGAGCTCCGGCCAGACGCCAGCTGCTTCCTTCAGTAACGTGTCTGTTTTTCTTCTCTCCAGGAAAGCCAACGACAAGTCCGGCGGCTCGGTCTTCCCCAGGTCAGTGTTCATTCCAGTCTCGTAGGTCCGACCCCCCCGTCTGTAGCTGCTCCTCATCTCTGCGCTGTTTCCTCCTCCTGCAGGGAGCGGAGGCAGACCTGGGCGGAGGAGAGGAGGATGAACGCCGAGACGTTCGGCATCCCCCTCCGTCAGGGCCGAGGGCGCGGCGGTTACCGTGGACGCGGCGGTATGGGCTTCCGCGGAGGTCGGGGTCGTTCGGCAAGCCGAGGGTCCTTCGGGCCGCCACTAGGAGGAGGCGGCTTCAGGGGGGGCTACAGAGGAAACCAGGCCGGCCGGGAGTTTGCCGACCTATCGGCGTACAGGGTAAGAGCTGATTCACACGCTCTGTAAATCTGCTCCAAATCCACACTGCCGGTCAGCAGTGTTAGAGCAGCCACCATGTTTGTAGTTCTTCAACGGTCCAAAGTTTAAAAACAACGTTTCCAACATTTTCAGATCTAAAATGAACAATTAAATGAAGAAGTTTGTTTCACTGTAGGATCAACCGAAGCCCAGCTGCTCTGTCTGCCTTCATTAAGATCGTATATAAAATAAAGCTTCTGAGGTGGATGAACAGGCTGGTTTTCCTCTCCTTCCTCTACTGCAGAATAACTTGAAGTCGTTAACTCATTACTGATCCCTGAAAACTGTAGATCTCTTTATATATTGGAAATATGTCGGAAACGTTGATTTTAACTTTGAACCATTTTTAAGGTTTTTCAGAAGAACTACAAACATGGCGGCTGCTCTAAAATCTTTGGACCTGCGGTGCACAAACATTAAAAGATTCATTATATTTAATATCCAGTCCTGAAGAAATTAGTCATAGAATGTTTTGGATGGTTTAGCCCATCTACTACATGTTTAGTGTTTTTTGTAAACCATGATTCTGAAATTTTATATTTATTTGCGTTCATTTGAGCCCAGGATGAAACTCTGTAGGCGGATGTGTGAGCAGGTTCGGGGGCGTGGGAGTTTTCCTGGGAAATTACTTCTGATGGGGCCAACAATTATTTAGTTATTAGGTTCCTCTTTAAGTAACTCGACACAAAACCAAAGAATATTTAATTCACAGGGATAAATGTTGATAAATGACCTGTTAATGGGTTAAACTGCTGCTGTTCTGTGCTCTCAGACAATCTGCATTAAGATTATACTCAAAGTGTTGATAAACCTGAGGCAGCAGAATCTTTCCTCTCTGAAACAGATGGTTGTTTTTTTTAACCTAAGTGTCTGCTGTTGTTTTTTTTGTCCTTTTCTTCCAGAAGGACAACAAAGTGGCTGCGTAGTCTCAGCGGGAGGAAGAAGCTGCAGGAAGGTGGAGCTTCTGCAGTGGAAAACGAAAATAATGAAGATTGTCTGCTAGTTGTATGTTTGTCACCAGCACTGGTTTAGACTGCTGCGATACGACAGCGCAGTTTATCAGAGAAACACTTTAAAAAGTCCAGATCTCTTCAAAATAATTATGTATAAATGTCATATTTCAGAGGGGTGTGAGTCATTTCTTTAGTTTTTCAACGATGTTCCCCTTTCCCGAACCTGGATCTGACGTAGCTTTACTGGGGGGTGGGTTCAGTTCACCTGTCACCTTTCTAACATGTATTTTTCTACTATTGCTTAGACGTTCATCCTGTGGTGTAGTCGGCCGCTCGCCGTCGCGTCGCCGCGTTCCGTTTGACTGTTTACTTCAGACGTTCCTCGCCGTCTCGTCCTAACGCTGCCGGTAGATCTCCACACGTGTACTGGGCTCGTTCTTGTGGTAGCTTTTACTCCCGGTGTACGAGCAGAGAGAGGTCATAGGTCAGATTTCAGTCGCTTCCTTTTCGTCTTATGCTTTATGTGATTTACTTGGTTGATGAGCTTCAGTTAGTTTGAGCTGCGGCGCTTCCTGGCAGATCGGCCGGGCCCGTACGGAAGATCTGACAGGAAAGCAAGTCAAACTAACTAAACTAGAAAACACTTCTGTGTGCATTTACTGAAAAACACGTTAACAGGAGAGTAGTTTTTTTTAGTGGTTTGTCTTTAATAGCTGAAGCGTTTTCCGCGTTAAATCAAAAAAAGAACAGTGAAGATTCAGTGTGGACCAGCAGAGAGCAGCACAGACCTGCCAGGACTGAAGTTTCAGAGACGAGAACCTGAGCAGAGAACACTTTTGTAGTACTTTAATACACCATCTTAGCTGCTGGACAGTAAAACACACATCTCACTTTTTTGTTTTCTAACTTCAAAATAAAATAATCTGTTATTAAAGACAAAAAGCTAAATCATTCTTTCGTTGACACATAACTGTTTTATCTCTTATTATTATTATTGGCATTTTAGAGCTTCCATATCTGAAGCCGTTTGCACTTTTCTCAGCCGTTCCTGCAGATGTTATTACTTAGAGTTGTTTGTCGGGCTGCTTCACGAGACACACTAATTTATACCGTGAGCCAGGCTCAGCAGCCCACCTCTTACAGTTCACTCGACCTCGACGGCACTACCTTTATCCCGCAGCACTGCATGGTGGTCGACGGCCCGCTGAAGCTACAGGAAGTGATGTCAGCTGTGCATAGAGAGCGTGCTAGCTGTGCGTGTAGCAACATAGTTTTCTAGCAATATTCATACTTTTATGAAGGATCGGGTCTGATAAATTATGACTGAATAATCCGACGACATCCTGGCCTGGCATGATTTATGTACTTACAAACTTATGCAGATGAGATGCTGTTTTCCGTTCCTGAGGTGGTCTTCAGCTAACGGAGTCTTTGTAACTGACAGATGGAGATTTCAGGGGGGCTGTTGATGCAGACCTGGGGTCAAACACGGAGCGCTCAGCCTGTCTGTTTGTTTCCTGCTGTTTTGCTTCAGTGTCTTTGTCACTCGCAGCAGGTTAACAGGTTACAGAAGTGAAATGAAGATCTGTGTTGACCCGGGTTTGTTCCTGTAAACACTGTCGACTAAATGGCTTCGACTCCGGAACGAGGGAATGACCGCTGACACGCAGAGCCTCCTCTAAAGTACTTTAGTTGTGCTCAGGAAATAAAGTGAAATGAGATTTGTCTTGATGCGAGAGGCTAACGGCTAACGTCACATCAAAGATTAGAGAAATCGGTGTTGCTGCTGCTGAACTGGAGTGCACATGACTTTAAAACCTTGAACTGACCTTGGGTGAGTTTCCTCTCTGTTATAGAAGCTTTGCATTGAGACACTGAAGCCATTAGTTTAACTGCTGAGAGTCTTTGGGAGCTTTGAGTTGCATCCAACCAGACAAGGTGGAGTGTTTCACCAGTCAGTTTAACTATGACGTGCTCAAATAAAAACACTGATAAAGAGCTGAATGTTTACTTATTTTCTCTTAAAGCTGTTCAGTCTCATTCTTTATAACGACGATCGGGATGGAAATTTAAAATCTTAAAGCAGTAAACGAAATGTGAGACAGAAAATAAGGAGAGGAAACTATTTTCAAATCAACAGTTCATCATTTAAAGACACAGTGAGGAGAGACGGTTAAATAATTTTACTTTGGGTTTGAAAATGCGCATTTAAAGGTGGCGCCTTTTTAATGATGGATCAGTGTCTTAATTTATTAAACAGCCCAGAAAGTTAAACTGTCAGATGTGGCTCAAAGCTTCTAACAAACTGATCCACCACCGCGGGCCGGGGGCCGCCGTCTGGGTTTGTTTCTTTCGTGGGGGAACTGGCTCGGTTACAGACCGCGGTGGTTCTCGACTCTTCAGGTGTGTTTGCACGTCAGAGCTGGAAAGAAAATTCTTGTTTAAACCGCGGGTCTGGATTACGGGCCGGGGCCCCCGACCCTCCGAGGGCCTTAAAGCTCCTTCATCAGTTGATATTGGCCTCACATGGTGCGTTAAAATAAATAAATGCCAGGGGTCAGTCAGTTGGGGCCCCCGGTGTGTTGATCCGGCCCTGCCTGTTGTATAAACTCGCTCATTATTAGACTTAAAGTGAATAATTACAAAGTTTGAGGCACATGTCAGGTTCCTGAGAGCAGAGTCTGATTGGAGGGGCGGGGGGGTATTTAAAAGAAGTTAGAAGTTCAGGTCTGGTTTGGACCGGTGTTGTATAAAAACGCTCACAACACTACATGTTGCTCGAATCTCACCACACTGGGTGCAAACAGAACTGTTTGGATAAAGAATGACGGTTGTCGATGCAATAACTGACGGGATGGTTGGAGCAGCAGCAGGAGGCCGGGGGCGCGTTTGTTCTCCGCCTCCTGTAACACTCTGGAGTCCACATGTCTTTGGACCCAGCATGGCGTCCTCCTCTGTGGGCCTCAGCGGCCCGGGGTTTTTATTAAGAGCAAATAAAAAACTTGTTCATTAGTTTGTGTCGGCCTCCGTCTTCTCTGTTCTCAGATGTGGAATATATATATAATAATAATAATATATAACTCCTGTTTTCATTACAGGTGCCTACAAAGTGTGTTGATGTTTCATCAGGACATGGAAACAAGTCAGTCATTGAAACACCACCTCACACACATTAGGTCACCTCTACATTTTTTTAAAGGGAAGAAAACTGTTTCAGCTTCTGTCTGAGGTCAAATTAAATGAGAGACCACAAAACAATCAGGCCTTCTGGATCTAATCGGTTTCAGTGAATCTAAATAAAAATTCTTTCACAAATGTAGTGAACATGGAGTGTTTTTACGTTTTGTGTAACAAATAGCGAGTATCAAGTTATTGTACAAATAATCCAACTTTGTGTCCATAATCATATCCTCTTCACAGCAACACGGGTCTGTAGTATGGGCACTATTCTGCCTCCATACCCCCATATAGAGCATGCGCAGTTAACATAAACAGGGTACCCGCGGGGTCTTGAAAGTATTAAAAAAGTCTTAAATTTCATATTCCAAAAATAAGGCCTTAAAAGTCTTAAATTTCATATTCCAAAAATAAGGCCTTAAAAGTCTTAAATTTCATATTCCAAAAATAAGGCCTTAAAAGTCTTAAATTTCATATTCCAAAAATAAGGCCTTAAAAGTCTTAAATTTCGTTTACCAAGGTCTTAAAGTTTTTCTTGTCCTTTCGTAATTAATGCTGTTACGTGCTGTAACGTGTAATACTTTGTGTGTGTGTGAGACTTTATAATATCCTGTATTTGGTGTGACTGATGTCACACGGCGGCACAGGTACACGTTCCTCTTTACGTCAGTGTTCAACTTTACGCTCTGGACTGTGAAGTGTTCGCGGTGCACGAGACTCTGGCATCCAAACTCTGCGCGAATGAGTCAGTTGTTAGAAAAGAAAAGAAAAGAAAACGTCTCTGACGGGCTACTAACATCTATCCACCACTCAGACTGGGCGAGTGTCTGAAATTCAGAAAGCCAGAGATACGAACAAGTTGGCGGACGAGGCCGAGCGCGGTGGCGCTGAGGTTTGCGCAACAAGCTGATCGGTACGCGAGCCGGTGTTGTGCCGAGTTTGTCCTGCCTGTCGAGAAGTGCATCCAAATAATGCTTTTAAACGCTATAATAGTCTTTGTGGGCTTCATCAATGGTGATAAATGATTCGAAGTATATATTTTATGAACGTTTATTAGAGTCTTTAATATTTTAATACACTTAGTAGAAGTACTATTCCTTGACATTCAGTAAATATATGTGGTGATAACGCTGTTTGATCAATGAGCGCTGCAAAGTGTCTGACAAGGACCTAAAGAGGTGGATGCATAATTCGGCAGATCAAATCTTGTAGGCTACCTGCCGAGATTTGCATCCACCTCGTTTCTCAGCATAAATTACCGTTAACACCCGCGAGGTGCGCGCAGTTCTCGGCAGGCAGGCGGAATTCGGCACAACACCTGTCACACTGTGGGGAGCGCTGATGGAACAGCAGAGCTGCAAGACCCGCTGCAGGTTACTGGTCAGTTGATGTTACAACAGAGAGACAGGTGTGCATGAGACTACTACTGTTGTAGGCTAGTCAAACTAACGCACGTTAAACTTAATTCTCCACTTCAAGCGGCCTTTAGATGTTTAGAAAAACAGAACAGGATGAATAATCACTGAAGCAATTAGCATTATGTTACTTTACCTTGTCTAGTCAAGGTGCAACTAATTGCAGCAACTCCATACCACACAATTTGTTAGTATTTTTGTAGTATTTTTTCACCCCTTAAGAGTTCTTAGTGCACAAATATTGTATTCATTTCATGGGTGTCATTTACACTGTGGACACTGGGTACATGTCTCCGTCACTGTTTTTTAAAGCATATGTTAAATATGTTCTGAAAATGGTTTGCAACAAGAAATGTTTAAAAAAACAAAACAAATATTTGAGAAAGTTTTATTTGCACAATAAGAAAACATGCAATGCAATTTCACCAACGGACATTTTGAACAATTTTGCATCAAACATAATTTCAAACCCTTAAAATCAGACTTTACTAAATTACATAGAGCACTACCCCAAGAATATGTCTTTCTAACAAGAAACATTTTGGCATATCATCCAATACAACCACAATTGGCCCCACTATCAATCCAAGGGATCTTTGTTCTGGATGGAAAATGCACTAACCACTTTATTAGAAATTGTTTTACTGAATACCTTTACCCTGAAAGACAAAATAAAAACAACATCCTACAAAAATTTGAAAATATTAAGAACAATGTATCTAACACTCCCTATACCCCCCAAAGTGAAAGAAACACACTTCAAAGTAATGAACAACATTTACCCCTCTAAAGAATTACTGAGACTTCGCGTTGGCATAGATGATGTGTTTTTCTCATGTAATGTGATACAGACATTTTGGTGTGATATACATAAATGGTTTAAGCAACAGATGTCCTCAATCCCAACCTCTATCTCCAGAGACAACATAACATTGGGATTGATATTGCAAAGCAAGGGTGATGAGCTCTGTACTAATACAATTGTATTGTCTAGCTAAATTTTTCCAGGAAACTCAACAAACGTAACCTATTGGCCTCAGGTGAAGATACCAACGATGGTCGTTCAGTCTTGGCCACAGGTAGTCTCAACGACTGTAACGACCGTCGTCACAACACCAAGGAATACTAACGAACCAGCGGTATCGATGACCCGGGCCAACGACCCCACTGAGGTTAAATAGCTGAGTTTCCCTGCCAGTCAGTCAGAACTGAAGAAGTCCTTTGGATGAGGGACGAAACGTCTTCCAGTATCTTCAACCAAGTCCAGTTGCCCTTCATTTTAACCATCGTTGGATAACTATGACCTGGATGACTGAGAATCTTCATAGACAAATTTTTCAATCACAAATGTAGAATTGTGAAGTCATCTCATCTTTTTTTTTTATTATTTTAAACTATATATAAAATCCTTAAAAATGCTGAAAGGTCCTAAAGCACATATATATGACACTAAAACACTTCCCAACTGAGGTAAATAGCTGAACAAAGTAAATCTTGATATTTTCAACAAGAGAGAGGGGAAAAAAAATTCGACCATGCGCAGTTAACCTACAGTATGGGTACTAATCTGCCTCCATACATTACGTCGAACGTGCGCAGTAACGCTCCATAGAATATAGTTCAGGCACTAATCTGCCTCCATACTGAGTATGAGGTTGTGTCCGTGCCCTGGGGCGGGGTCTCGGCAGCCATTGGTGCAGGCCGGTCTGCCCACCTCCGTCAGGCCGACTTTATCTCCTCCTCAGCGCCACACAGAGTCCAGTCCAGCACCTCAGAGGCCGCAGGAACACCACGAACCACCACAGACCCTCATCATGGCGCTGACTAACGACCCAAACTACCGGAAGCTGGAGCAGTGGTACAAAGCCAACGCCGGCACCCTCAACATGCGGGACATGTTCGAGTCCGACCCGGACCGGTTCAGCAAATTCAGGTTTGAAAACAGACCCGAGCCTTTAGGGCAGCGGACACGGTGATGCAGGGGAGGGAGGGCGGAGGTGGGCGTGATGCTGACAGCCAGCCAGCCTGTTGGGCCTCCGGGCAGCTCAGCTGGATCCGTACAGGTGGGTTTCTGACACCGTCGCACGAGGCTGAACGATCCGCGGAACGCGTCCAATTCTCGGCGTGTTTCCCTCCGAACATCCGGGAGCTTCTCCGGTGCTCCTGAGAGAGACAAGGTCATCGGTTCACGTCCTGACCGGAACCGTCCCCAGCTGTGCTTCTGTAATATTCACACCCGCTCTCACCTGTCTTCTCATACCAGGTGCCGGACCTGGTTTAAAGCGAGCCGCTGGGCCTCGGATCGGCCGGGAATCAAACCAGCGGGCTAACGTTAGCAGGCGCGCTAATGTCACAGCATCCATTATCGGACACACTGCAGCCGGGCTGAACGCGTTTCCTCCTTTGAACATTTTAAATGTTTAATAAAGTCACCGACTGACCGGGGACCGTCCGTGCGCGTCACCTGCCGTCCGTGCGCGTCACCTGCTCGTGTTTAACATGATAAATGTTTGATAAATCGCTGCTAAAGCTAAAAGCTCTTATAATGGCCGACACTGAAGAAGGAAGAGACCTGTAAGTTCTTTAAAACCAGACAAGCGTTCCTCTCCTGTTCTCCGTGTCCGGTCTTTCAGGTGAGCCTGGGTCTCCGCTGCAGCACCGGGACCGTCCCTCCTCCTCCGGGTCGGTGTCTACGTGCGCTGCGGCGCATCTTCCCCGGATCAGCTGCCAGACAGGAACCACTGTGGTGTACAAGTACTACTAAAAGTACTGCAGTATCCATGTAGATACTCTAGTAAACATAAAAATACTGCTGCGATGTTTTAATTAACTGGCAGATATTCCAGTTTCTGATCAGAAGCCTCGTGCTCTCTGCGACCAGTAGGATTACGTCATCAGGTTACTGCGTGTTTATCAGTAGGTGAGCCAATCAGAGCAGAGGACACCGACTTAATCACCAACGGTTAGAGTAATCGGTTGATCATCAGTCGTCGTCTGATGATAAACTGATGTTTTACACTTTGGGACATTTTGATGATTCAACGCTTCAGCTGCTCCATCATCAGTGACTCTGCAGATCTGCTGGACCGCCGCGACCTGCTCTAACCTGCAGTGAGGCCACGCCACATGTCCGCTTTGCTTAATAAAGTACTTTAAATAATTAATCAACTTTCAAAATAGGTGTTGATGAACAGGACGACTTGATTTGTGAACCGTGTCCGCTGCCTTGTCTGAAGTTGTCTTCGTGTGCTGAATGATTGGATTTGAGCCCTGCAGCCGCCGCCGGTTTAGTTCCAGTGGATTTATAACTGACTGATTTTAGTAATAAAGATAATTTTGTATAAGAGATCAGAGAATTGACCGACTGTCTAACATCTAATTTATATGAAAAGCAGCACATTTATTAATGACAGAACCTGCTGATTGGTTGATGATTGGTTGGCTGGTTGATGATTGGTTGGCTGGGCCGTAGTGGCTCTGAAGCAGGAAGCTGCACAGTGAGGGTGAATGTTTGTGTGTCGACAGCACGACTCTGCAGACGGACGATGGAGAGATCCTGCTGGACTACTCCAAGAACCTCATCAACCAGGATGTGCTCGCCATGCTGCTCGCCATGGTAACTCACACACACACACCTGTAACACGCACACTGTGCAGGGGCCGCCAGGTGTGGCCGTGGTAACAGGTGAGCTCAGAGGAGGTTTCTGCTTCAACTGACAGATCAGAGCCAATCAGGAAGCCAAATGTGAGCGTCATCGTTTCCACCTGTTGTCACCGTCGCGCGCCGCCCCGGAGTCTAAAACCAGCAGCCCTTTTCAGACTTTGTATAAATCCTTTTGAATCACTTTAATGAACCTCACAAAGATATTTAATGGGTTTTAAACACTCCTTGGAGCGTCTGCAGTTTAGCACGCCGTCTGAGGCGCAGGAGGAATGATGTCATGTTAAAACTCCAGATGCAGGAAGCAGCAGCAGCTTTTATGTGTCGGCTTTAAGTGTTAATGAGTTAGAACAAGCTTATATTCAAAACAGTGAATTAAA